>NW_026854596.1:0-176236 GCF_026571515.1 Ruditapes philippinarum
CCCGGCAATCGACCCCCCTAATCATCATAAGTTGATAAATTACTATTTATTACCAATTTATCCGCGAGTAACCGACTGTTTAACGCGTCAGACTATCAATCTAGAATGCCGCACTGGTTTAAATACAAAGACAATCCGTTGTTTCCGTAAGCAAGAAACGTTTTATTCCTTGCTAAGTTACCGGAACAAATCACCTGCCAGAGTATTAAACAAGCGACTCCTGAATAATAAATTCTATTCTATCTCTATGCTATTTTATGTGATTTATAAAAAAGCTTGGTCTAGATTGACATGTATTGTTTTAATAAACAAAGCCTTGCATGAATGTTTCAATTTTTTAAATGTAATATGGATATAGGACATATCGTTCATCGTAATTATTATGATCAAAATGTTTCAAAAGTACATATAAGTAAATGACTTTGTTTTTGCGTAAATTTGTAATGTATCTATTTCTATGTTTCTATTTCTAGAGAATATGCTTATACCTCTCTTGTAAAACACGTGTTTCTGTAAGAAACATTTTATGTTTAGAGTCATATTTTACAAATAAAAGCGAGACATTAAGTTGTCTTAATGACGGCACCAAAACCACAAACAGTTTTATATCACTTATTAAACCAACTATCTTTCTCGAAATTTATCTCTTTTAAATTTCAGAAATAAAAAGCCGTTAAAGACAGTTAGTCTAATAAGTACACAGTGGTTTGTATGTGTTTTTGTTGATGCTTGCTAGACTTATATTCTGTGACAAGGAAGAGACAAAAATAAAGCCATTTAATTGTATCCAAATACCGATAATATAATAATTTGACTCCTTATTGCATACTATTTTTGTATATTACACAAGTCTGATTGAGTTGTGAATGAATATTAAAGTAAATAATGTATGTCTGGAAGAAAATAGTCCTCGTGCCGTACATGTACTATGAACACTAAAAGACATAATTAAAAGTTATAACATTGAACTATAGACTGGCAACGGAGAAAATAGGTTTTAAGAAAATAAATACTGAATGTAACTGAAGGGAAGTAAATGAATCGCAAAGATTCATTTACATTCATAATATTCTTATTATACTGAATATGAATACATATGCCACAAAATGAAATATATAATTGGTATTTCTGTTAGAAAACAAAAAAAAACTATGCAGCTTTTCTCAATATTGCATTTATACATTTTCGCTATGTTAAATTGCCAAATTTCCACAAACCGGTTGTGCAAGCGCACGAAAGAGCTTGCACATTGTGATAACATATACATTGTAAACTAAACAAAATACAGATGCCATAAATCCGAATGGCATAGATGCCGAAAATTCAACATGTACTCATAAACTCATTAACATTTTAAAAATAAGGTCAAAGTTTTTTTCGTTTTATTCCATATTATTAGATTTCTACCCCACCAATCACACGTGTACCTTGTTCATATTTGTTAATAGTCTATAACTACCCATCAAAGGGTATAAATAAGTGAATAGGTGAAAGCATAAATATGTTTTCATTTTGCTTTGATTCCTATTAATATAAAAATATTTCACATTAACAATAAACAACGCGTGGATTCAAATATTACTTTCGTTAACATCCATTTAAATTTACCTGTAACGTTCAGTTCATGAAAAGAGTGGGACAGTCTTTTTATATTTTAGGCAGATTTAAATTTGATCCTTAACTAAACACTTTCCAATATAAACTGTTGGTCAATCACCACTTTAATAGTCAATATTTTGAGCATTATGCCACTTTAAATATGTGTTTTATATTTTCAAGAATTATTTTTGTTTTCTTATTAATGTGTTAGTAAGTCTCCAGATGATAAATAAACTGTTTCATTGCTTAGTGCGGAAGGTAAGAAATACTATTCTTTGTCTGGTTTAAAAGACACATGACCGGTTTGTACCAGAAACACCTCAATAACGAAGGTTTAGAAATTGCAATACGAATAAAATCAGATACATTTGTGGTCTTTGATGAATCTGTTATATAAACCATCACTACTGTTAGATCAAATCTGACTTATCTTTTTGAAATAGTGTTTCAGGTCGGAAAATCATTTAAATCTTTTAATCGCTATTTAATCGCTATTATTGAATATATCTCAACGGTTAATAAAGTTGAAACTATCTGCATGTATATATCTTGCTGTGATTCTGGAAAATGCATTACGTTTTGATATTTAAGTGGTAGGAAATGTTAAACCTTTATAAATAATTGACCAATTGCACAGGTAGTGGTGTGTTGGTAATATATAACATTATATGTTTGTTTGTTTGTTTATTTGTTTTGTTTGTTTGTTTGGTTGGTAAGTCGGTCGGTCGGTCGGTCAGTCGGTGGTTAGTCGCTTTGCTTGCTGGCTGTCTGGCTGGTTTGTAAGATGGTTTGTTGGTTGGTTCTTAACTTGCACTTTCCAGTACCGTCCATGAACAGGCTCAATTAAACCGAGCTTGCAACATTTTCAATTTTGCCGTGTTGGACTTTCTTTAAGGATTCTGTTTTTCTCTATTTTGAAGATTGTGTTGGTCATACATCGGCGATCGATCCGCCTAATCAAGATTTCTTGATAAATTACCAATAATTACCATTTTCTACGCGAGTTATCGACTGTGTGATTGGCGAACGCGTGGGACTTGCTTGCCGCATTGGTTCAAACTCCGTCAAACGCCGTTGTTTACGTAAGCAAGAAACTTTGGATTCATTGCTGGTTGGTTTCAGGAACAGATTCCAACACAATAGAATTAAAATGAATTCTGTTTGAACTTTATCACCGATTTCTAATTATTATACATGATTTCTGAACAAATGGTATGATGCATTTAAGGCAAGCTTTGTATGAACGTTTGTTTTTTCTTCTTCTTAAAACAGCAAATGCTACGTGTATTATTGACTCAGTGTACAGTCAGCATTTTTAACTTTAACATTATTTCTATAGCATTTTCGAACATTTGCTTTTATTTTTATTGCTCTTTAAGACTCTCACTTTCCCTGTTTATATATGACACTAGTGTTTAATAACATCCAAACCAACAACACTCGATGATCAAAGCGAGTCTACAACATTTCCAATTTTGCCGTTTTGAGTGTTATTTTGGGAATATGTTTTTCTTCATTGTTTCATAAGACAATAAATCTGAACACAGACACTACAGACCGTGGCAGATGTTGCACTTTTACAGTGTCTCTCATAAATAATACAAGTCTGCAATCTTCATATGATATTGTTGTTTCACTGCTTTCGAGGGACCACACCTTTTTACAGATAAAAAATTCATTCCGTGTTTCGTCAATGTCAGTCTGTGCCATTGGTATAAAATCCTTGAAATAAGAGGAAACATGTGAGTCGGTTATAAACACAGCATTTACAAGAAATATTTACCCATTACAAAGGCGGAAAAATATTGCTCTCATTACAGACACGTACAAGAAAAGCATTGATGCAAAGCATCAAAAGGCGTCCAAGCAAGAAATGCAGCTAGTGAAGATGAACTAGTAGACATCTGATGACCAGATATTCTTATAAACTTTTCAATGGTTAATTGGTTTTAATATCATTTATGAATGGACAGACAAAAGACATTGTTCATGACTACTGCTAGACCTGTTAACCAAAATAAAAGCGACATTTAAAGTTATGAACTAGGTATATTTAAATGTTCACGGTACAATCAGGGCCATAAAAAAGAAAACCGGAGAGACCTACGGAAAAGACCTACGGAAAAGACAATGTCTATGATACAACGATTCGTAAAAATGGCCAACTTAATTGTTTACTATAAATTTATAAAGAGTGCAATTAATTGTTTGAATATGTTTCTGCAAAATTCTCCAGTCATAGCGCAACACGAATGACAGTTTCGTTAAACTAGACCTACTTTTATAAATAGATTTTCGAACTTTCACAATGTTAAGGTCATCATTCATTTTATAGGTATAGAAGTGACATACATAATAACCAACATGATTAATAAAAAAAACCGAAGAGCGCGATTAATTGGCGGATAAGATAATTTCATTTGAATATGTTTGCATTGCGAAATTCTCCAGTTCGCTATTCATTATACATATCGCGACCTTTCATGTTCCCTCATACCAATCGGAATGATCGGCTATTATGACAAACGAAAACGCCCGGGAAGTTGCAATATCCCTTTCACAAAATCTGATTTCATTCCATAAGGGGCGTCGCGCTTCGGCGCGGACGCCAATCACCAGGGTTTACATGTGGCGCGGACATGAGTGCCAAGATAAAACATCATTGTTTCATCTTGCTGTTTCCCACGACCAATATGCTTCTTACTAAAGGTAAAAGAGCACAAAGTTATTAAGTGTTTAAAACATTAGCTAATGAATTAGAGGGCAAAATCAAAATACATTATGCCGGGTAGGAGATTAAAACCATGGTCTGAACAGTAATGAAATGTAATCTCCGCCATGATAGCATCTTAATTCCCCTGCGAGCTGTAATTTTCTTGTTTGTCGATACAAAGCACAACAACAAACATTCACTGAAATGATGTTCACTTCACATGTTTTGAGAAATCAATATTGGGCAATGTAGATTCTACTTTGCTCAAAATTATTTATTTGAACAGTTTGACAAATTAATTGCAGATATGTCTTAAACCATTTTTCATAATTTCAGTTTTACTAAAAACAATGTCTAGACTTTAAATACAAAATTTTCAGACAATTCATCTTGTTTTAGGGAATTTGGAATTCATGACAGGAAAAAAATGTTTTACGTCGCACCAACACAAATGGCGACTTTTTAGTTAAACTGGTGCTGGAAGATTTCAGATGATTAGAAAACTACAATAACATAAAAAACACGATAAAACACAACATACTGATATCTATGTATATTGTATTTGGTTTAAACATATTTTATTTAGAATATTTATACATGTGTAAATAACAACAATAATTATAGATTTTAGCCGATTGTATTTGATTGGTAAACATAATCATTCTAATGATACATATTTCTGGTGAAGTTCGTCCTCTTGATTAAACATCGATAATCTTTCTAAACTTTTATCTCCTAAAGCTATGTTGGGATATCGTACAAAAACATAAGTTCAGTTGCCATGCTTTGGGGCAGACACATAAATCACGAAACCGTTCTTTCCCTTTAGCCTCTTACATGTACATCATCTCATTTCCTTTTATCACTTGAAATTTCGAAGACATAAATAACTTGATGAATGCCATGACAAACTGTTTTGGCAGTTAACTGTGATGTATCGTTTTTAAATCATATCAAATCTAAGACAATGATTGGAAGCACGATTGTTGAAATCTAATCGCTCAGGAATGGACAAGTTTTATCGTTAATGGTAAAAGATTTAATTAAAAAACATATATTCTCAAACTTGCCATAGTTATGAAAATTCTACACAAATCTAGTGTGTTTGGTAACTGACAAAATTTAAGTTATATGGCGACACAGGAAAGATGATTTTATACAGTTCTAGTTAAAATGTGTAATGTATAGGTCTGCAATGTATGTCTAATATTTAACCAGTAGTAAATGTCAACGATATAAACCAATATTCAGCTCTGCAAAACTGTATTCAACTTAACGAGTTAAACGAAATACCGTTAAGATTGTTTGGCGGCTAATCATTTGATAGGATACCTCAAACGCCAATCTGTATATTATTGATAGCACAGAAACCTCTCACAGCTTGCTTTGAAGTTACCTCTTATGCAAAAAATATTCGATGGAATCAAACTAAAAAGGTGTCGATGGATTAATCGTTTTTGTGTCGTTTTTCAGTCAACGATCAGTTTTATAGTAGGCCTTCAAAATGAAACGTCAAATATTTGTGTTACATTGTAACGTAAGTAGTAACTGTAAAATTGCAGATTTTTCCTTACTACATTCACAATTTTCTATTCTAGTTGTGAGAATTTTAAGCAAAACCAGAAGCTTTGTTTGTGCATTTTACACTTGATAGTGTGTTACTTTTTGAATAAATTCGGATTAAGATGAAATATCAAAGTCATGGGAAATAGAAAAAAACAATCCTTTACGGGGAAGGATAAAATTACGTAAACGATTAAACTTAAACAATGCGAACTTTATAAAACGAAAAGTGAATTATTTGTTATAACACTAAAACACATTACAAACTTATGCCAACAAAAGCAGAAAACAGAGCAATCACATGGGAAAAGGTTTGGAGAAAGTTGTAGAAACGGTTGTAAAGCCACATCAAACTAATTTTGAAATTTACAGAAAGTTTAATTTAGTGATTTTAAATAAAGATGAAAAGAAACTGTAGAGTTATATAAAATATATAGATAAAATGATTCAGATTAAAACTGTTAATATTACAAAAAAAATCCATAATTAATAAACATTCTCCAATGACATGCGTCAAATCATTTAAGTTTAAGTGCAAAGATGACATAGTTTATATGAAAATAGAAGGGTATTTTTTGGTATAGTACCATTCAAATAAAAATTGAAAAAAATATGCAAAACCACTGGACCTAGAATAAATGGTTAAATGTATAGGTACAAAATGCGTTTAATTTTTCAGATTTTTCATTGTTACAGTAGCACAATTGTAATAGAATTGAAATGAAATTTGGTTTGATCATTTCCCGTCAGTGCACTGTTTTAAAACCAATAATATTGAGCTTACAATGGGTATTGCTTTTACTTTCAGTGTCAACATACACATACTATCTAATTTTTATGAGCGACCTAGATAATTTCCGTAAGGAGGAAATTGCGCCAGCGTGAATTTTATTATTATAGAATAAGAATTGAGCCATAGTTCTATTCAGAGTTAGCCAATGTATTCAACACAGATTAAACTGTTATAAAGCTAATTTGTAAAAGCAATTAATGCGCAAAAATAATACAATAGTAATAACGGACACACGGCAGGTTATAAAAAATTATATTTTCATGTTAAATTTATAACTTATAGATTATATATAGATTTATGGTTAATCACTTTAAATCTAGCACAGGAAATATTTAGTATTTTCCTCTGGTTTAACAAAGTTAGCGTCAACGAATTTTGCGGTAAACGTGTCGATCGTTATTCGATAAACAGCAAGATTGGCAATTTTCATTCCCTACAGGATATACTGTAAGTCCTCGTGACTGAAATAATTTGATAAGAAAATACGTAAACGAATAAGCAAGGTATTTAAGTAAATAATGCATGTCTGGAAGAAAAAAGTCCTCGTGCCGTACATGTACTATGAATACTACAAGACATAATTCAAAATTTTAACATTGAATTATAGAATGGCAACGGAGAAAATAGGTTTTAAGAAAATAAATATTGAAAGCAATTGAAGGCAAGTTAATGAACCGCAAAGACTCATTCACAATAATCTTACTATTATACTGAATATGAATTTATAATCATGGGCCTTGGCGAAAACATATGGCACAAAATGAAATATAAAATTGGTATATCTTTGAGGAAAATTAAACATCTCGTTTTTTTTCGCAATACTGCATTTATACATTTTCTCAGTGTTAAATTCTCACATATTCGCATTCCGATTGTGCAGGCGCACGTCAGTAGAAACGGAGCGAGTTTACCAAATGTTATTACGTAAACATTGTAAACAAAATACTAATGCCAGAAATCCCCCACCAGCAAGCAATCGAAAATTCAACATGCACTCATATTATGGTGGCTGATTTACGCCATGTCTATTTTAGCTTTTTTCACCAGGAAAACCAAACTTTGGTGGCATTTTTTGCCCCGTATGTAACTTCTGGAACAAAATGAGCCGTGACATGACAAAACCAACATAATGGGTTTGCGACCAGCATGGATCCAGACCAGCCTGCGCATTCGCGCAGTCTGATCAGGATCCATGCTGTATGCTATCAGTTTCTCTTTTTGCTATAGGGTTTGAAAGCAATGCGGATGCACAGGCTGGTATGGATCCATGCTGGTCGCAAACGCATTACGTTGGTTTTGTCATGGCGAGGCTCAAATGTTTTATAAATTAGAGAGATATATTGATTATATATAGAATACAGTCCAAGATTAATTACGTAAATACGTTATTCTATTAAAGTGACATTATGCCCATCAAAGGGTATAAATGAGTGAATAGGTGAAAGTATAAATATGTTTTCATTTTGCTTTGATTCCTATTAATATAAAAATATTTCACATTAACAATAAACAATACGTGGATACAAACATTACTTTCGTTAACATCCATTATTATTTACCTGTAACGTTCAGTTTATAAAAAGAGTAGGGCAGTCTTTTTATATTTTAGGCAGATTTAAATTTTATCCTAAACATTTTCCAACATAAACTGTTGATCAATCACCACTTTCACAGTCAATATTTAGAAATGTATAGTCAGTTCAGCTAAACACTAATTTTTGTCTGGTTTAAAAGACACATAACCGGTTTGTACCAGAAACATTTCAATAACGAAATTAATTAGAAATTGCAATATGAAAAAGATCATATACATATGTACGTGGTCTTTGGTAAATCTTTCATATAAACCAAAACTACTGATAGATCAATTCTGACTTATTATTTTGAAAAAGTGTTTCAGGTAGGGAAATGACTTTAAGAAATAGTTTCAACGTTTATTTTTTATACGATTAATTCTCATGTATAATTGAATATATATAAATGGTTAATAAAGTTGAAACTATCCGCATGTATATTTGATACTGTAATTCGGGAAAATACATTACGTTTGGGTATTGAAGTGGCAGGAAATGTTAAACCTTTACAAATAATTGAAGAACGGCACGATTAGTGTTGTGTTGGTTATATATACATGTTACATATCTGTTTCTTTGTTTATTTATTTGTTTGTATGTTTGATTGGTTGGTCGGTCGATCAGTTGGCTTGCTGGTTTGTTGGTTGGTTGGCTCCTGAAGATTGAAGATTTTTACTCCTTTTTGGTCATACTTCGGCATACGGTCCAAAAATTAACATTTATTATTACCAATTTTTCTGCGAGTAACCGACAATGTGATTGATTAACACGTTGGACTAATAATCTGGAATTGCTTGCCCATTGGTTCAAACTCAAGTCAGAGGCAAGCCGTTGTTTCCGTAAGCAAGAAACTTTGGATTTATTTCTGGTTGGTTTCAGGAACAGATTCCATCACAAAAGAAATAAAATAATTCTGTATGAACTTTATCACCGATTTCTACTTATCATAAATGATTTCTGAACAAATGACCATTAGACTCAATCATCACGGGAAACATCGTCTGCCAGAGGATCCAACCAGCGACTCCTAGATAATAAAATCTTTTCTCTCCCCATAATATTTAATGTGATTTAAAAAATAAGCTTGCTCTTTACCGATGTGTATTGCTTTTATAAGGAAAGCTTTGCATGCACGTTTTAAATTTATTTTTAATGTAAAATGAATATAGGACATATGATTCATCGTATATTATTTTGATAAAAAGTTTCAAAAGTACATATAATATGAATAAAAGACTATGTAATGCATCTTTTTATATGTTTCTATTTCTAGAGAATATGTTTTATACTTCTCTTACAATAAACAGTTTAACTTTTTTTTATGTAAGAATTATATTTTACAAATAATGTCGAGACATTCAAATATCTTAATGACGTCACCAAAACCACGAACATGAGCTATACCACTTATTAAACCACATAATCTTTCCCGAAAATTAGTGTTTGTTTTAATTTCAAGAAAAAATTTGTTTAAGACAGCTAGTCAAATAAGTACTCAGGGTTTTGTAAAATTTATGTGTGTATCTAGAGAAACAATAGTCAAAGCATGACATTAATGCTTTTAGCTGCAGTGACCAGACTCTGATTACAAAACAGGTTATTCATTTATCGCTTTGTATGCTAAAGTATCAGTTATTTAACTACGAAAAAAGGAACACTCGACTGTTTTCATTGTATTGTCAGGTACTAAAGTCTAACGTTAGATTAATGAACGTCTTTAGGGTTTTTTCCCGTTAAAACAGCAAATTAGGTTTTTATATTAAAACAGCAAATGCTACGTGTATTATTGCCTCAGTGTACATTAATTATTTCTATAGCATTTTCGAACATTTGCTTTTATTTTGATTGCTCTTAAAGACTCCCCCCTTCATTGTTGAAATATGACACTTGTGCTAAATAGCATCCAAACCAACAACAAACTCGATGATTTCCATCTTCAATTTTATTTAGTTCCTCACATTGTTTTCTCGTTTAGGGCACACGCTTTCTATTACTTGGGGACCATACGCCGCTATTCAATGAATGGCACGGAAGTGTCACATTGAAGGTTCCATGATAACCACCATATGAACAAATCTGCGGATGTTTTTAAATTCAA
This sequence comes from Ruditapes philippinarum, assembly GCF_026571515.1. NCBI lineage: Eukaryota > Metazoa > Mollusca > Bivalvia > Venerida > Veneridae > Ruditapes > Ruditapes philippinarum. Next base: position 10,341 of record NW_026854596.1, read on the forward strand.
AATTTACCATTTCATGTTTAAATGTTAAATTCTGCTTAAGCCTTTGCTAGGGGGCGTGGACAGTAACTTGCATTTTTCAGTACCGTCCATAAACAGGCTCAATCAAACCGACCCTGCAGCATTTTCAATTTTGTCGTGTTGGACTTCCTTTAGGGATTCTGTTTTTCTCTGTTCCATTTGATCAAATTATGGTGACGACAGAGAATATTTTGCAAATTATCTGTTTCTTGTATAACAAAGTTAACGTAAATAATCTTGCGATTTAACTGTCAAAAGCTATTCTCAAAACAGCAAGATTGTAATTTTTTATCCACAACAGACTATACAGTAATTCTTCGTGACTGAAATGATTAAATTATAAAATTCGTAAACGAATAAGCAAGGAATTAAATAAAATAATGTAGATCTAGGAAAAAATATTTTCGTCCTCCCATTGGTCTTAAAATTTCAAAGACAAGCACAAGGAGATAGAGGAAATTGATCAAATCATTTTATGAAAAGAAAAACTATATTTTATGGAATATAAGAGCATAAAAATAAAAGCCATAGCAATTAGAAAGTATAACAATGGATAAAATAAAACTATAATTAAGTGTCGTATTTCGTTGTGTATGTTTTCAATGAAAAAAGAATTTTGAAAGAAACAAAATAAGCGGAACATATACTCTAACAGTTTAAATTAAATAATGTTTAAGCATGTGCTCATGTTGCTAAACAAGATTCAAAGTCAATAACAAAATGTGTTAACCAACTATTCCGAGTGAAATAAAACAAATAGATAAAAAAAACTTCAATGAATCTAATTATTGAGGAGAAGTTTAAATATAATGTCGTCAGATGCTTTTGAAATCATTTGTTCACAATTCTTACCAATCCTTTCTCAACCTAATAGAATAGAATTAAACTAAGAAAATCACTCCTCTATTATCTCGATTAATTAAGAGAAACTTAATTGTTTTAACAGATTAATGTCTTAAATGGAAATATATAGTAGCATCTTTATCAAATTGGTGTATTGTTGTCTTTAGGAAGCCTACAATTAGACGAACATTATATCCAAATGGTACTTCTATATGTCAATTTCTTAAAGAAAGATTGCAGTACAAAGAAGCGAAATTTCCACATTTCTTTCTCTAAAAGAATGAACCAGTATGTCCAACGGAAGTGTTCTTTATTTGAAGACATCAGACAGATCATGTTTTAAAAACCAAAAGAAAGTTCATAATTTGAAGAAATGGGATGTTAAACTGTAATCCAAGTCCGTGTTTCGTTGATGTCAGTTGGTGCCATTGGTATAAAATCATTGAAATAAGAGAAAATAGTGAGTCGGTTATAAACACAGCATTTACAAGAAATATAAACCCATTATAAAAGTGTTGACGAAAAAATACTGCTGTAATGACAGACAAGTATTAGTTTACATGTAGCGCGGACATGAGTGCAAAGAAAAAAACATCATTGTTTCATCTTGCTGTTCTCACGATCAAGGTGCTTCTTACTAAATGTAAAAGACAAAGTAATAAAGTGTTTGAAACATTAGCTAATGAATTAGAGGGCAATTTCAAAAGACATTATGCCGGGTAGGAGATTAAAACCATGGTCTGAACAGTAATGAAATGTTATCTCCGCCATGATAGCATCTTAATTCCCCTGTGAGCTGTAATTTTCTTGTTTGGGTTAAAAAGCACAACAACAAACATTCACTGGAATGATGTTCACTTCACATGTTTTGAGAAATCAATATTGGGCAATGTAGATTTTACTTTGTTTAAAATTATTTATTTGAACAGTTTGACAAATTAATAGCAGATATGTCTTAAACAATTTTTCATAATTTCAGTTTTACTAAAACAATGTCTAGATTTTAAATACAAAATATTCAGACAATTCATCTTGTTTGAGGGAATTTGGACTTCATGACAGGAAAAAAATGTTATACGTCGCACCAACACAAATGGCGACTTTTTAGTTAAACTGGTGCTGGAAGATTTCAGATGATTAGAAAACTACAATAACATAGAAAAACACAATAAAACACAACATACTGATATCTATGTATATTGTATTTGGTTGAAAACCTATTTTATTTAGAATATTTATACATGTGTAAATAACAACATAACAATAATTATAGATTTTAGCCAATTATATTTGATTGGTAAACATAATCATTCTAATGATTCACATATTTCTGGTGAAGTTCGTTCTCTTGTTTAAACATCGATAATCTTTCTAGACTTTTATCCCCTAAAGCTATGTTGTGATATCGTACAAAGTAAATACAAGTTCAGTTGCCATGCTTTGGAACAAACAAATGAATCACGAAATCGGTATTTCCCTTTAGACTGTTACATCATCTCATTTCCTTTGATCAGTTGAAATTTCGAAGACATAAATAGCTAGATGAATGCCATGACAAACAGTCTTGATGTCATTTGAGATGAACAAGATTCATGTTGATGGTCTTTACCATTGAGAAGTTGTATATCTATTTCGTCACCTTAGTGCAGTAATGTGCACGTGTTAACTCCTATCAAAATTCTATAGGAGTTAACCCGTTTCTGCACTAAGGTGGCAATTTTATATGATACAGATTGTTCGGGTGGTTGAGTATACATGTCCATTTGCTATTTTGGCTAATATTCATATGTTTGATTGTTTTTAAGTTAATCATGCTATATATCAATATTTTATAACACTGTTTTGGTTAATGCACAGCGGAATACGTTTCTTTTAATCAAATGGGAAAGAAGGTATGTTTTCCTTGCAAATTCGGGTATAAAAATATGCAGTATGCTTTCTTCTTGCATAATTAATTTATTTAATATAGAAAACGCATTAAGTTATGGTATTGAAATTGCGTGAGAAGCGCATACTGCCATAAATTATTGATGAGTGTCAAATATAGCGGTGTGAAGGTAACAAATTGCAGATATACCGCTCACATTCAACTGTGATGTATCGTTTTTTTTAATTATACACACTATGAACGTTTCAAATTTAAGACAATTATTGTAAGCACGATTGTTGAAATTTATTCGTTCAGAAATGGATAGGTTGTATCTTTCTTTGTAAAATATTTAATTACAAAACATGAATTCTCAAAATTGCCAAAGTTATGAACATTTTCGCAGTTCTAGTTTGTTTGATATTACGGCGCGCGAAAAAGTTTAGATTATATTGCGCCGAAACGAAAAAGATGATTTAACGCAGTTCTAGTTAAAATGTGTACTGCACAGGTTTATTATATATGTCTAATATTTCACCAGTAATAAATGTCAACGATATAAAGCAATATTCTCTGCAAAACAAATATTCACTGTATTCAACTTAGCGAGTTAAACGGAAATACCGTTACGACTGTTAACCTTAAACGTCAAAGACCACAGACAGATACCTACACTTTCCAGTCTGCTTTGCAGTTACCTCGCATACAAAAATATATTGGATGGAATCAAACTAAAAAGGTATCAATGGATTCATAACTATTGATCAGTTAACGATCATTCTTTTATAGTACAAATTTAAGAAACGTGAAACATCTGTAACTTAAGTAACCGTAAAACAGCAGATGCTTCCACACAACATACATACTTTTCTTTCCTAAGTTTAAGAAGTTGAAGGAAAACCAGTATCCTCGTTTGTGCATTTTACACTAGATTTACGATTGAGAAAATGCGCTACTTTTCGAATAAATTTGAATTAAGATGAAATACAAATGCATAGGAGATAAGAATGAAAACATTTGTTCACAGGGGAGGAATAAAATTACGTGAATCATAAAACTTAAACCATGCGAACTTTATAACACGAAACATGAATTATGTGTTATAACAATATAACACATTACAAAATTTTGCCAACAAAAGCGTTAGAATTGTAGCAGAAAACAGAACAGCCACATGGGAAAATGTTTTAGAGGAAGTTATAGAAACGGTTGTAAAGCCACATCAAACTAATTTTGAAATTAACAGAAAATAATGTTTGTGATTTTAGGTAAGCATAAAGAGTTACTTTAGCGTCATTTTGTATAAAATATCATGATTAGATTCAGATTAAAACTGTAAATATTACAAAATAATTCCATAATGAAAATTCTTCAATGACATGTGTCAAATCATTAAAGTTTAAGTGCAAAGATGACATAGTGCATATGAAAATAGAAGGGTATTTCCTGGTATATACCATTCAAATAAAAAATGTGCAAAACTACTGGACCTAGAATAAATTGTTAAATGACGAGGTAAAAAATGCGTTTAATTTTTCAGATTTTTCATTGTTACAGTAGCACATTTGTAATAGAATTAAAATGAAATTTAGTTTGATCATTTCCCGTCTTTTAAAACCATTAATAGTGAGCTCACAGTGGGTTATGCTTTTTATTTTATGTTTTTCAGTGGATTACTGATTTATCTGTGAAAATTATATTTGATAATTTCACAGTGAAAATTATCAAAATATAATTTCACACTTTTCAATGACGAAACGACTTTTTTAAGATTTTCCCCATGTGTTACCTCACTTTTATTTTTGCTGACTATTCCGACAATGTCAGGCTGTTTAAAGAAAAGGAAAGCTTAAATTGATAAATAACTTACATATCAAAAGAAAATTTACAGTATGTTACTTCTATTCATTCAAATTACCAATCACCAAATATCGTCTTTTTAATTTTTTGTTTCATTTTTACAGTCTGAAAAATACATTCCTTCCACATGCAAAACTGCTCTTTACCTTTACCTTCTCCTTCCTTCTTCTGAGCATTTAAGCCAAGATGGCTTGTAAGCTCCTCCTATACTGATGACATTTGGGAATATTTAAGTATCCTACGAGCAATAACTGCCGTATGCTTTATGAAAACTTGAAAAGCAATGGCAGCTTTCAGTCGAAGAATATGTAAACAACCCAGCGTTCGTAAAGCTTCCAAGTTTTCCAATTTCCTATCCACTTTTTTGATTGTTTATACATCTGTCAACACTTATTTATTGTCTGTTACAATCCTCAAATAAGTTTTCTTTCTTTTAAAAAGGTGTATGACAAATCCAAATGATATCCCTCTGAATCAAACACAATTATTTTCCTTCAGTGAAATACACAACTTTAAAAATGGCGGCCGCTTACATTTAACAAAGCCAGGTCTAATATTAATTCGCAGTCAGTAACAGAAATATGGATGGATGGTTGGACTTTTTCTCCTACTAGAATTGTTTGTTTCTATTATTAAAACAAGTGATCAGACATATTTTTTTAATAAAATGAATACTATTACTACCTTTTAACATTGATTGTGGAACTTATTTTTCAGCCCATGACTTCTTGTATTTAATGAGAAATTCGACTTTTTTGAGGCTCACAATGGGGAAAACTGATTTTAATATTAACGTAAATATTAAGGAAATTTCGTTTTAATCTGTTTTTAAGCATAAAATAAAAAGAAAATTTGTTTGTTTGTTGTGTAAGATGTAATTTTATTTCATCTCGTGAACTTTAAAAACAGTATTCTTACTCGTGGCTACGCCACTCGTGAGAATACTGTTTTTAAAGCCCACTCGATGAAATAAAATTTCATCTTACACTCAAAAAAACAAATATCCTCTATTAATTTCAGGGTCAAAATACACATACTATCTAATTTTTATGAGCGACCTAGATAATTTCCGTAAGGAGGAAATTGCGCCAGCGTGAATTTTATTATTAAAGAATGAGAATTAAGCCATAGTTCTATACAGAGTCAGTCAATGTATTCAACACGGATTAAACTGTTATAAAGCTAATTTGTAAAAGCAATTAATGCGCAAAAATAATACAATAGAAATAACGGACACACGGCAGGTTATAAAAATTATATTTTCATGTTAAATTTATAAATTATAGATTATATATAGATTTATGGTAAATCACTTTAAATCTAGCACAGGAAATATTCAGTATTTTCCTCTGGTTTAACAAAGTTAGCGTCAACGAATTTTGCGGTAAACGTGTCAATCGTTATTCGGTAAACAGCAAGATTGGCAATTTTATTCCCTGCAGGATATACAGTAAGTCCTCGTGACTGAAATAATTTGATAAGAAAATACGTAAACGAATAAGCAAGGTATTAAAGTAAATAATGTATGTCTGGAAGAAAATAGTCCTCATGTCGTACATGTACTATGAAAACTAAAAAACATAATTCAAAATTATAACATTGAATTATAAAATGGCAACGGAGAAAATAGGTTTTAAGAAAAAAAAATATTGAAAGCAACTGAAGACAAGTAAATGAATTTCAAAGATCCATATACATTCATAATAATCTTATTATACTGAATAGTATCACATATGGCACAAAATGAAATATATAATTGATATTTCTGTTAGAAAACAAAAACATTATGAAGCTTTTTTCAATATTGCATTAATACATTTTCGCTATGTTAAATTGTCACATTTTCGCAATCCGGTTGCAGTAAAAACGGAGAGAGCTTACAAAAGTGTGATAACATATACATTGTAAACTAAACAAAATACATATGCCATAAATCCCTCACCAGCAAACAATCGAAAATTCAACATGTACTCATATTATGGTGGCTGATTTACACCATTTATATCTTCGCTTTTTCGTCACGAAAACTAAAATTTCGCTTTCTCCGCCACGTACAAATGTATCTTACTTCTGGAACAAATGTTTTATAAATTAGAGAGACATGTCAACTATTCAATATTGTTTTTATATAGAATTCGGTCCAATGTTGATAAGATACAATGACTTTCGAAGTTAATTGTTTTTGATTTACTATACCTTTAATAACAATAACAAAGACTTTAATACCATGCTGTCATCAGTGGACGCTTATCATGCAATATTTTACTAACACTTAATTATTGATAAGACTGCTAGGGTCAAAGGTTTAGTTATTAGAGTGAGAACATCAGTCAGAAATTGTGCAACGTGTGATTTTATTGATGGATATCGCTTTGATTTGTATGTGATGCATTTCAGTGCTGAAAAAAAAACACTTAAAGTCGTAATAAAAACAAGTAAATTAAATCATCTTTCAAACATGACTGCAAGTTCAAGAATTTTTATCGTTGTTATAAAATTAAAATCTGCAAAACATAGAGATCCGTCGAGATAAAGACAACAATAGTTAAAAGATGACAATTCCAGGCTCAGTTTGATGTTAGATAGTGAAAGGTGCAATATCTCTCCTGACACCCTTAGCACCGGCTTAAGCGGTATATCGAGGGTTCAAAGGTAAAAGGTAATAACTGCCATTTTCAAGATTTCGAGAAAAACGCAAAAAACATATTTTTTTAATACAACTTTATTTTCCGTAATATTGTTATAACAATTTTGATTCTCCCATATTTGTTGACTACATTAGATCATATTTTGTTTAGTTTACATTGCTTGGTGCTGATAAAACACTGTAATTATAGTTTGTTTTAAAGTTCTAAGATCAAAATAATATCATTTTACAGAAGTAAAAGGTAATAAATGTACTTAGATCCTGTCAAGACTACAAGTTTGAGCGGTAAAAGGTAATAACTGCACTTACGACCTTTTACTTCTGAAGGTTTAGCAATAAAAGTTAGAGATAAACTGTGGTAAAAGGTTATAAGTGCAGTTATAGCCTTGTTCCTCTGAAAAATTTAGATGTTGCAGTAATTGTTACTGTTGCAAATTTATCAATTATGTCCTTACTTTGAAGAACCTTACGTAATGTAATTAACACAATGCACATTAATACTCGTACACAAAATTAACACTTTTCATTCATAGAAATATGAAATATGTACCTGCTCAATATTTAGATTCTACAGAAATAAATTAATAACTAAAAAGTTTACGAAAATACGCACTAAAATCTAAGTTTACAAATTTCATTTATTTTGAATGTTCTCTGGTATATAATCGAACTGAAGTCAAACAGACCCCAGACATCAGCAATTAAGGATATTAGTGACCCATATCATAGTTAAGTAAATAAAGACTACTGTTTCATGTCACAAAATGTGAATGTTTGTCATTAATTATTCTATGACCTCCACTCATCTTCTTCACTCTCACTAACAGAAGGCACTGAAAGTTTGTCTTTTATAGATTTGCTGCATGGCAATGACTCATAGTATGATTCGCACTCCTTCGGAATTGTTCCAGAGGCAACAAGTGACATCAAATCAGCTTTTGCAGCAGATATTGGAAGCTTCTCTGTATAAGCCTTTCGTGGAGCCTTAAGAGACTTTTCTTTGCTTCTGTTCTTCTTCTGCATTAACCTAACTGCCTTGAACTCACTACCCACAAAACCATAGCTCACAACAATACTGTATTTTTGTCTTTATCTATCACCAGTCATTACGTCATTTGATAACGTCACATGTTTAGCAGCAAAACAAAACTACATATAGATGTTATTTTATCGGGGAAAAAGAAGAATGAAACCATTTAATTATTCTAAAACATTATTAAAAGCACGATAAAACAAATACATGGTTGATGTCGGGCTGGAGAAGGTTTATCCGGTTCACTGCGAAAGTGAATCTTGGCTTGCTAAAGCTCGCCAAGATACACTTTCTAGCTCACCGGATAAGCCTTATCCATCCCTAAATCAACCATGTATTTTATATATATTCAGCCAATTAACACGTTCACCATCAACATCGATTTTCATGGAGCCAAAGTTTTGTTCTTTGTACAACTTGTAATCTAGTATGCCATTGTATTTTATTAGAACGACAATATATGGTTGCTTCCGGCGTGCTTATGATATAACTGTTTCCCACTGCGATGGAACATGAACTATTGTAAGGCTTTTTGCATGCTTGATAGATGCATGTATGGCATTTGCATTCCATTAATGAATGGCCAATTTCAAGAAATGTGTGGTTTTACCATTGATGTGAGGTATATCTTGGACACAGTGAACTAAGCAACTTGCAACAAACTGATTGCAATTCTGTCCTCCACATGCATTACTATATAATGTCACTTCTTCAATACCAGATGTCTTACTTGCAACAGAGGTTACATACAAGTACACAAAAGTTCCTACTTTGCACGAGCCTGGTTTCCCCATGTGTCTCATCCAACAGATAACAAGTCCCGTTACCATTTCCCAGTTCATAGAATGACAAATTGCAACAACACAGTTTTCTTTTGTAACGAAGATCACCAATTAAACTGAGTGGTGTTTTCAAAATAGCCTGGATATCAAATGCCGACACAGAAAACTTTGGATCTTTCTTTGTGCGTTTTTTATCGGCTGATTTTTGCATTCTTGCACTGTTTTTTTTTCTTTTTGGTCACTTATTGTACTTGATATTTTGCTTTTGTTGCCTCATCTAGTCTATCTTCTATTCTCAAAGTGTCATACAGATTGCAGAGTGGACATTGATCTTTCTTAGGACGGAAAAAAAAGTTATATTCTGTACTAAAAATGATTCTGTACACAGCCTCTGAAACACACTTTCTATTTTTGTCCTTTGCATTTTTCTACATACAGTGAGTATATTCGTTTTATATTTAAATCTTGCGTTAGATACTTCCTGTTGGGGTCTTCGTGTGTAGTGTGATTTAACAGTCGGAAAGCTTTCGTTGTGTTCCTTTACAAATGATCTGTGATATTCCGTGATTTTATTTCCAGGCACAGCTTTCCCTCTCTTGTCATTTCCAACATATAACCCTGCCACTTTGTGCTTAACTGCGTTTGCAACTGTTTTGGAACCGACATCGATAGTTTTTAGTAAAAAATTCAGGAAACAAAGTGATCCCTCGGAAGCATTAATCACACAACAAAATTACATAAAAATTGCAGACTCGGTTTGATTGAGTCTGTACATGAGAGATAATGAATAAGTGCAACATCCCTCACGCCCTCTTTTCTACCTGTGTGAAAAACGAATTCGAAATAGGTCTTTGTTTTGTTCTCTGTTTAGATGCATTCTCTGGTTCTTTATTGGCAACATGGAAACAAATGAATTGCCCCTGACTTATGTAATCACCCATTGACCAGTATGTACTGAATATTTTCTGTCTTTCATATTCGGTAATATTCTCGTTGCATTTAATTCTAAAAGATAAATTTCGTGGGAAAAGAGATAACAGATAGTGCCTGTGAACTGTATGAATGCAGCATTCTGTCAGGGGAAAAAGGTGATAAAATCAGTTATAACCTTTTTCCACTACAGATTCTTCACAACATGTGGAACAACAAGTAAACAACAGGTAATAAGTACACTTAGAACCTTTTACCCCTAAATAATTTGTAGAAAAGAAGTTATTACAAAATACTTTTTATTTTTTTGCCCTTATAAGGATTGAATATTTATATAATATTTTCGTCAGACATAAAGGACAATAAGTACATTATAAAAAACATAAAAAGTCAATTTCGGCAAAAGTGGCAGTTATAACCTTTTACCTTTGAACCCTCGATATGATCCTCAATAATGAATGATACCGAAATACAAGACAAAAGCATGATCGGAGCAGTATCGGAGCAACTATTTCCGGCACCCACACTCATCACTTAAAACGTGCTATTAAAGAAACCTCCTATCAGACCAATAGTTGTTATATCTGAAAATTCTCACCGTAGAGCTGCTCATTTTTGCTAGAAACGAAATGAACGGTCTGTCAAATAAAGCATCAAGCGACTGCAACGAAACCATCTCTTTACGATTATCTAAATTCAGATGTATTTCAACAATGTATATGTCCGATGAATGCTATTCTCGCGCTTAATCTGACATAAAAATGGATCATCTTTCTCGACTTACATTTCCCATTAAGGGATATCGTTCTTTGTAACGGCAAGAACAAATCCCCATTTTTTTCACAAATCACGGAAACATTGTCTCCAACTTTTTATAGTATCTCATTTGCAATGATCCCCTATTTAAAAGTGTCAAAAAATTAAATATCCAGATGAACAAAACAAGTAAACGGCAATCACTATCATTTTAAAAATTAAGTCAATGTTTTTATTAATTTTTTTTTGAAATTATTACATATCTAACCCATTAATCACACGTTAATCTTGTTCATATTTCTTTCATATCCATGAACTACGTTATATCATTAAAAACGTGTTTTATATCTTCAGGAATTCCTTTTCTTTTCTTATTTATGTAACAATAAGTCTCCAGATAAATAAGCTGTTGGTTAAGGCCGGTTTGTACCAGAAACACCTCAATAACGAAGGTTTAGAAAATGCAATAAAAGAAAGATCAGATACATATGGTCTTTGATGAATCGTTCATATAAACATCACTACTGTTAGATAAATTCTAACTAATACCTTTAAAATAGTTTAAGGTCGGAAAATGACTTTCAGAAAATCGTTTCAAATTACCATTTTAATCTTTTATGTTGTATACGTTTTATACATAATATTGTTGTAATATTGAATATATCTCAATGGTTAATAAAGTTGAAATCATCTGCATGTATATTTGTTGCCGTAATCCGGAAAATGCATTACGTTTGGTATTGAAGTTGTAGGAAATGTTAAACCTTTTCAAATAATTGACGAAATGCACAGGTAGTGGTTTGTTGCTAATATATAGCATATGTTTGTTTGTATGTTTGGTTGGTCGATCCCCTATTATCAACATTAGTTGATAAATTACCACTTTCTTCGAGAGTAAACGACTATGTGATTGGTAAACGCGTCGGACAAGCAATATAGAATTACTTGCAACATTGGTTCGAACTCCGTCAGGGACAAGTTGTTTTATTTTCTGTATGCAAGAAACGTAGGATTCTTTGGTTGGTTCCAGGAACGGATTCCTACAAATTTAAATAGAAATGAAATAAATTCTGTATAAACTATATGACCGACTTCTACTTATCATTCATGATTCGTGAACAAATGACCCTTAGACTCAATAATCACGGGAAAAAAAAGTCGCATGCCAGAGGATCCAACCAGCGACTCCTGAATAATAAACCGTATGCTCTCCCTAAGATATGTTATGTGATTTATCAATATACTTGGTCTAGACTGACATACATAAAGCAAGCAATGTATGAATATTTCAAACTTATTTTTCAAAAGATGGACTATGTATATAGGACATATCATTCTTCGTAAATTAGTATGATAAAAAAGTTTCAAAAGAACATAAAATATAGATAAATGACTATGTAATGCATCTTTTTATATGTTTCTTTTTCTAGAGAATATGTTTTACACTTCTCTTACAATAAACATTTTAGCTTTTTTCTCTAAGAAACATCTAATGTCGAGACATTAAAGTGTCTTAATGACATCACCAAAACCATGAACATAGTGTTTTACCACTTATCAAACCATATATCTTTCCCGAAAATTATTTTTTGTTTAATTTCAAGAAAGAAATCTGTTTAAGACAGTCAAATAAGCACACAGGGTTTTGTAAAAATGTATGTGTGTATTCGCGAGAAACAATAGTCAAAGCATGACATCAATGCTTTTAGCTGCAGTAACAAATGATTTAAGTAAATTCATACTACCAAACTCTAATAACAAAACATGCTATTCATTTTGCGCTTTTTATTTTAGGGATTGAGACTTAGTTTTTTATGCTTAAGTATTAGTTATTTAACCACGAGAAAAAGAATGTACGTTTGGCCCTTATACACAACATTCGACCGTTTTTCATTGTATTGTCAGTCACTAAGGTGTCCAACGTTAGATAAATTTACATCTTTAGGGTTATTTTATTTCTTTCTTCTTCTTAAAACAACAAATGCTACGTGTATTATTGCCTCAGTGTACAGTCAGCATTATTAACTTTAACATTATTTCTATAGCATATTCGAACAATTGCTTTTATTTTTATTGCTCTAAAAGACTTTCCCCTTCCCTGTTGAAATATGACACTAGTGCTAACCAACAACAAACTCGATGATTTCCATCAGGAGAAAATGTTTCCAGCGTGGATCTTAACAAATCTGTATATCATTAAACACTCAAAATAACGCCATTTTTACTTCTGCACAAGTCGGTACTACAAGTACTACAACATTTAAAATTTTGCCGTTTTGAGTGTTATTTTGGATTATGTTTTTCTTTATTTTATCATAAGACAATAAAGCTGAACACAGACACAACCGACCGTGACAGATGTTGCACTTTTACAGTGTCTCTCATAAATAGACTCATTCAAACTTAGTCTGCAATCTTCATATGATATGGTAGTTCCACTGGTTTCGTTAAACCACACCTTTTCCAGATGAAAATTTCAAATAGTTTCACGATCGATGTCCATATTGATCTAAACAGTTTATATCTAAACGTATCTTTGGGATTTTCAATTTTGTCGTGTTGGACTTTCTTTAGGGATTCTGTTTTTTCTCTATTTTATTGTCTCATCCGTGTTATTTGTGCCGTGTGGCGGCTGTAAAAAGTCTCCCCGTACATTAAATCAATGATGTTATATTTTCGATCCTTGAGATTGTTCAGCACGACATAATTGTTGTATAAACATGTTATGTGGTATTTTTAGTTTTTAGCTTTTCGGCATTTTCTAGTTGGGTGGTTCCAATATTCCTACTTGAATAATGTTGAATCAGCTTAAGGTTATGCTGCCTGTTTTTTAACTTTGTCTTTTGACGTCTTATTTATGATATACAGGCTTCATAACCTCTGATCCCCTTTCAAAATTCAATTTTATTTAGTTCCGCCCATTATTTTCTCGTTTAGAGCATTCTATTACTTGGGGACCATACGCCGCTTTTCATGTAATGACACGGAAGTGTTACATTGAAGGATCTATGATAACCACCGTATGAACAAATCTGCGGATGTTTTTAAATTCAAAATTTTACCATTTCATGTTTAAATGTTGAATTCTGCTTAAACCGGTGCAAGGGGGCGTGGACGGTAACTTGAATTTTCCAGTACCGTCCATGAACAGGCTCGATCAAACCGAGCCTGCAACATTTTCAATTTTGTCGTGTTGGACTTTCTTTAGGGATTCTGTTTTTCACAATTATATTTGATCAAATTATGGTGACGACAGAGAATATTTTGCAAATTATCTGTCTCTTGTATAACAAAGTTAACGTAAATAATCTTGCGATAAAAGTGTCAAAAGCTATTCTCAAAACAGCAAGATTGTAATTTTTTATCCACAACAGGCTATACAGTAATTCTTCGTGACTGAAATGATTAAATTATAAAATTCGTAAACGAATAAGCAAGGAATTAAATTAAATAATGTAGATCTAGGAATAAATATTTTCGTCCTTCCATTGGCCTAAAAAAAATAAAAAAAATTGAGAAAAACAGAATCCCTAAAGAAAACCCCACACGGCAAAATTGAAAATGTTGCAGGCTCGGTTTGATTGAGCCTGTTCACGGACGGTACTGGAAAGTGCAAGTTACCGTCCACGCCCCCTAGCACCGGCTTAAGCAGAATTCAACATTTAAACACGAAAATGGCAAAATTTTGAATTTAGAAACATCCGCAGATGTGTTCATACGGCGGTTATCATGGAACCTTCAATGTGACACAGTAGTGCCATTCCATGAAAAGCGGCGTATGGTCCCCAATTAAAAAAAATGCGTGTGCCCTAAACGAGAAAACAATGGGCGGAACTAAATAAAATGGAATTTTGAAAGGGGATCTGAGGTTATGAAGCCTGCATAGCACAGATAAGACGTCAAAAGACAATTTAAAAAGCAGGTAGACACGCACAAGGAATTAGAGGAAATTGATCAAATCATTTTATGTAAGAAAAAAACGAAATAAAAAACTATACTTTATGCAATATAAGAGCACAGAAATGAATATCACTTAGAAAGTATAAAATGGATAAAATAAAACTATAATTAAGTGTCGAAATATCGTCGTGTATGTTTTCAATGAAAAACGAATTTTGAAAAAACAAAATAAGCGGAACATAATTATACTCCAACAGTTTAAATTAAATAATGTTTAAACATGTGCTCATGTTGCTAAACAAGATTTAAAGTCAACAACAAAATATCTTAACGAACTCTTCCGAGTAAAATAAAAAAAAAAATAGATAAAAAAACTTCAATGAATCTAAGAGGAGAATTTTAAATATAAATGTCGTCAGATGCTTTTGAAATCATTTGTTCACAATTCTTTACCAATCCTTTCTTAACTTAATAGAACAACATAGTTAGATTCATTGAAGTTTTTTATCTATTTTTTTTTTATTTTACTCGGAAGAGTTCGTTAAGATATTTTGTTGTTGACTTTGAATCTTGTTTAGCAACATGAGCACATGTTTGATAGAAAATCACTCCACTATTATCTCGTTTAATTAAGAGGAATTGGACCCGTATAGATAGTAACTTAATTGTTTTAACAGAATAATGTCTTGAATGTAATTATAAAGTAGCATCTTTATCAAATTGGTCTATTGTTGTCTTCAGGAAGCCTATAATTAGACAAACATTGTATGTATCCAAATGGTACTTTTATATGCCAATTTCTTACAGATACATTGCATTACAAAGAAGCAAGATTTCAAAATTTCATTTGCATAGATATTGACTACAAAAGAATGAATTGGAATGTCCTACGCAAGTGTTCTTTATTTGAAAACATCAAACAGATATTTTTTTTAAAGTAAGTTCATATTTGAAGAAATGGGATGTTGTTCTGTAACCCAAGTCCGTGTTTCGTCAATGTCAGTCGGTGCCATTGGTATAAAATCATTGAAATATGAGGAAACATGTGAGTCGTTATAATCACAGCATTTACAAGAAATGTTTACTCATTATAAAAGGGGTGGCAGAAAATATTGCTCTCATTACAGACACGTATCAGCAGGGTTTACATGTGGCGCGGACATGAGTGCCAAGATAAAACATCATTGTTTCATCTTGCTGTTTCTCACGACCAATATGCTTCTTACTAATAGTAAAAGTGCACAAAGTAATAAAGTGTTTGAAACATTAGCTAATGAATTAGAGGGGAATATCAAAATACATAATGCCGGGTAGGAGATTAAAACCATAGTCTGAACAGTAATGAAATGTAATCTCCGCCATGATAGCATCTTAATTCCCCTGCGAGCTGTAATTTTCTTGTTTGTCGATACAAAGCAAAACAACAAACATTCACTGAAATGATGTTCACTTCACATGTTTTGAGAAATCAATATTGGGCAATGTAGATTCTACTTTGCTCAAAATTATTTATTTGAACAGTTTGACAAATTAATAGCAGATATGTCTTAAACCATTTTTCATAATTTCAATTTTACTAAAAACAATGTCTAGACTTTAAATACAAAATTTTCAGACAATTCATCTTGTTTTAGGGAATTTGGACTTCATGACAGGAAAAAAATGTTTTACGTCGCACCAACACAAATGGCGACTTTTTAGTTAAACTGGTGCTGGAAGATTTCAGATGATTAGAAAACTACAATAACATAGAAAAACACGATAAAACACAACATACTGATATCTCTGTATATTGTATTTGGTTTAAACATATTTTATTTAGAATATTTATACATGTGTAAATAACAACAATAATTATAGATTTTAGCCGATTGTATTTGATTGGTAAACATAATCATTCTAATGATACATATTTCTGGTGAAGCTCGTCCTCTTGATTAAACATCGATAATCTTTCTAAACTTTTATCTCCTAAAGCTATGTTGGGATATCGTACAAAAACATAAGTTCAGTTGCCATGCTTTGGGGCAGACACATAAATCACGAAACCGTTCTTTCCCTTTAGCCTCTTACATCATCTCATTTCCTTTTATCACTTGAAATTTCGAAGACTTAAATAGCTTGATGAATGCCATGACAAACTGTTTTGGCAGTTAACTGTGATGTATCGTTTTTAAATCATATCAAATCTAAGACAATGATTGTAAGCACGATTGTTGAAATCTAATCGTTCAGGAATGGACAAGTTTTATCGTTAATGGTTTTAATAGATTTAATTACAAAACATAAATTTTCAAACTTGCCATAGTTATGAAAATTCCACATAGTTCTAGTGTGTTTGGTAATACGGCACACTGACAAAATTTAAGTTATATGGCGACACAGGAAAGATGATTTTATACAGTTCTAGTTAAAATGTGTAATGTATAGGTCTGCAATGTATGTCTAATATTTAACCAGTATTAAATGTCAACGATATAAACCAATATTCAGCTCTGCAAAACTGTATTCAACTTAACGAGTTAAACGAAATACCGTTAAGATTGTTTGGCGGCTAATCATTTGATAGGATACCTCAAACGCCAATCTGTATATTATTGATAGCACAGAAACCTCTCACAGCTTGCTTTGAAGTTACCTCTTATGCAAAAAATATTCGATGGAATCAAACTAAAAAGGTGTCGATGGATTGATCGTTTTTGTGTCGTTTTTCAGTCAACGATCAGTTTTATAGTAGGCCTTCAAAATGAAACGTCAAATATTTGTGTTACATTGTAACTTAAGTAGTAACTGTAAAATTGCAGATTTTTCCTTACTACATTCACAATTTTCTATTCTAGTTGTGAGAATTTTAAGCAAAACCAGAAGCTTTGTTTGTGCATTTTACACTTGATAGTGTGTTACTTTTTGAATAAATTCGGATTAAGATGGAATATCAAAGTCATGGGAAATAGAAAAAACAATCCTTTACGGGGAAGGATAAAATTACGTAAACGATTAAACTTAAACAATGCGAACTTACAAAACGAGAAGTGAATTATTTGTTATAACACTTAAACACATTACAAACTTATGCCAACAAAAGCAGAAAACAGAGCAATCACATGGGAAAAGGTTTGGAGAAAGTTGTAGAAACGGTTGTTAAGCCACATCAAACTAATTTTGAAATTTACAGAAAGTTTAATTTAGTGATTTTAAATAAAGATGAAAAGAAACTGTAGAGTTATATAAAATATATAGATAAAATGATTCAGATTAAAACTGTTAATATTACAAAAAAAATCCATAATTAATAAACATTCTCCAATGACATGCGTCAAATCATTAAAGTTTAAGTTCAAAGATGACATAGTTGATATGAAAATAGAAGGGTATTTTTTGGTACAGTACCATTCCAATAAAAATTGAAAAAATATGCAAAACCACTGGACCTAGAATAAATGGTTAAATGTATAGGTACAAAATGCGTTTAATTTTTCAGATTTTTCATTGTTACAGTAGCACAATTGTAATAGAATTGAAATAAAATTTGGTTTGATCATTTCCCGTCAGTGCACTGTTTTAAAACCAATAATATTGAGCTTACAATGGGTATTGCTTTTACTTTCAGTGTCAACATACACATACTATCTATATTTTATGAGCGACCTAGATAATTTCCGTAAGGAGGAAATTGCGCCAGCGTGAATTTTATTATTATAGCATAAGAATTAAGCCATAGTTCTATTCAGAGTTAGCCAATGTATTCAACACTGATTAAACTGTTATAAAGCTAATTTGTAAAGCAATTAATGCGCAAAATAATGCAATAGTAATAACGGACACACGGCAGGTTATAAAAAATTATATTTTCATGTTAAATTTATAACTTATAGATTATATATAGATTTATGGTTAATCACTTTAAATCTAGCACAGGAAATATTTAGTATTTTCCTTTGGTTTAACAAAGTTAGCGTCAACGAATTTTGCGGTAAACGTGTCGATCGTTATTCGATAAACAGCAAGATTGGCAATTTTCATTCCCTACAGGATATACTGTAAGTCCTCGTGACTGAAATAATTTGATAAGAAAATACGTAAACGAATAAGCAAGGTATTTAAGTAAATAATGTATGTCTGGAAGAAAAATGTCCTCGTGCCTTACATGTACTATGAATACTACAAGACATAATTCAAAATTTTAACATTGAATTATAGAATGGCAACGGAGAAAATAGGTTTTAAGAAAATAAATATTGAAAGGAATTGAAGGCAAGTTAATGAACCGCAAAGACTCATATTCATTCACAATAATCTTACTATTATACTGAATATGAATTTATAATCATGGCGAATACATATATCTCTTAGGAAAAAAAACATCTCTTTTTTTTCGCAATAATGCATTTATACATTTTCTCAGTGCTAAATTCTCACATTTTCGCATTCCGGTTGTGCAGGCGCACGTCAGTAGAAACGCAGTGAGTTTACAAAATGTGATTACTAAACATTGCAAACAAAATACTAATGCCATAAATCACCCACCAGCAAACAATCGAAAATCTAGCATGTACTCATATTATGGTGGCTGATTAACGCCATGTCTATTTTCACTATTTTCACCAGGAAAACCAAACTTTGGCTTTTTTTCCCCGTATCTAACTTCTGGAACAAATGTTTTATAAATTAGAGAGATATGTCAACTATTCAATATTGTTTTTATATAGAATTCGGTCCAATGTTGATAAGATACAATGACTTTCGAAGTTAATTGTTTTTGATTTACTATACCTTTAATAACAATAACAAAGACTTTAATACCATGCTGTCATCAGTGGACGCTTATCATGCAATATTTTACTAACACTTTATTATTGATTGATTAGGTTCAAAGGTTTAGTATGTTAGAGTGAATTCATCAAAGACAACAATTAAGTAACGTGTGATTTTATTGCGAACATTTTGTGTAGGATATCGCTTTGATGTGTATGTGGTGTCTTTCGGGGCTCAAAAATCATTCGTAAAGTCGTAAAGAAAGCATGTCAATGAAACCAACCTTCAAACATGACTTCAAGTTAAGATATTTTTATCGCGGTTTTAGAATTAAAATCTGGAAAAAGGAGATCCCTCGAGATAAGAACCACAATAGTTAAACGATGACAATGTCAGGCTTAATTGGATTGAGTATCTTCATGAGATATTTTAAAAGGTGCAACATCGCTGTACCGACTTAAGCGGTATTCGATTCTCAGCAATGATACATGTACATGTACCGAAGGACAAGTAAAAAGCATTGCAACACTGCACTGAAGTATAAGGGCAGCTATTTCCAGCTGCCACACACATAACAAGACACGTGTAAATATAGAAACCCCATTAGAGACTAATCGTTGTTTAATCTAAAACTTCTCACCCTTTACAGAATGTCTAGCTGCTCATTTTTGCAACAACAAAAAACGAAGTGGCGAGTTGTCACATAAAGCAACCACCGACCATAACGGAACAATCACTTTTACGTTTGTCTAAATTCAGCTGAATTTTAACAATGTATATGTCCGATGAATTCCTTTTGCTGACTTAATCTGACGTAATATAATATAATATAATATAAAGATAAATTCACGGTCACAAATCACGGAAACATTGTCTCCAACTTTTTATAGCATCTTATTTGTAATGATCACCTATAAAAAAGTGTCCAAAACGTAAATATCTAGATGAATTGAACTTCTGTCGTGCAATTACAAAACAAACAAGTAAACGGCAATCATTAACATTTTAAAAAATAAGTCAATGTTTTTATTCATTTATTCGAGATTATTAGATTTCTACCTCATCATCAATCACACGTGTACCTTGTTCATATATGTTAAAAATCTTTAACTACGTTATTCTATTAAAGTGACATTATGCCCATCAAAGGGTATAAATGAGTGAACAGGTGAAAGTATAAATATGTTTTTATTTTGCTTTGATTCCTATTAATATAAAAAAAATATTTCACATTAACAATAAACAACACGTGGATCCAAATATTACTTTCGTTAACATCAATTAGAATTTACCTGTAACGTTCAGTTTATAAAAAGAGTAGGGCGGTCTTTTTATATTTTAGGCAGATTTAAATTTTATCGTAAGCTAAACATTTTCCAATATAAACTGTTGGTCAATCATCACTTTAACAGTCAATATTTTGTAAAATATAGTCAGTTCAGCTCAACTTGCCAATGAAAATATACGCATAATGTCACTTTAAATATGTGTTTTATATTTTCAAGAATTCCTTTTGTTTTCTTATTAATGTGACAATAACTCTTCAGATGATATATAAACTATTTAATTGCTTAGTGCGGAAGGTCAGAACGACTATTTTTTGTCTGGTTTAAACGGCACATAGCAGGTTTGTAACAGAAACACTTCATTAACGAAATTAGAAATTGCAATATGAAAAAGATCAGATAAATATGTGGTCTTTGGTGAATCTTTTATATGAACCAAAACTATTTATGACGTCATTTACTGACTTCTTGTTTTCCCAAGATGGCGCCATCTAAGGAACAATGTTCAGAAATTGTCCACTATATTTTCAAACAAAATCATTAAAGACGGTAAAGTTAAAGATGAAAAGATCACATCCAGATCTTGGAAAACTCAATGAAAATACAATACAGCGAATCGTGAAATGTTTTGAAAAGTCAAGGTCGATTGAAGACAGGCGGCACTGCAACCCCGGCAGACCACGATCGGCACGATCTGACGCCAATGTTGAGAAAGTGCAAGCGGTCATCAATGAAACGGCTCAAAGGTCAGTAAGACGTGTTCTAGGGGATATTACAAACTCAACAAGCTCAACGAGTGTATACAAAATGCTGAAATTTGAAGTAGAATTAACACCATACAAATTTCCATTATGTAACATCTGAAAGACAATGACATTTCGAGTAGACTATCGTTTGCACAACGGATAAATTCTCAAAACGACATTATTGACAAAGTTTGGTTTTCAGACGAAGCTCACTTTTATCTCAATGTTGAAGTTAATAAGCAGAACTGCAGGTACTGGGGAACTACAAAGCCAGAATTTTACATTGAAAAGCCGCTTCATGGCGAGAGGGTCGCGGTATGGGGGGCTGCTCTTAGCATTGACGGAGTTATCGGTCCATTCTTTTTTTAGGACAACGGCAATGTTGCTACTGTTAATAAAGACCGGTATTTGACTATTTTGAAAAAAAGTTTATCCCTGCTTTGAGGAGAAATAGTTTTGATATTGATAAGATCTGGTTTCAGCAGGACGGAGCAACACCACACATAGCAGGAGATGCAACCCAGTGGCTATATGATACGTTTGGGCAGATACCGCACGGAATACGAGTGGCCACCGCATTCACCCGACCTTAACCCACTTGACTTTTTTATTTGGGGATATTTGAAAGAACGAGTGTACACACCTCCTCCAAAGTCAACCAATGAACTCAAAATCGCTAATAAACGGGAAATGAAGAAAGTCACCCCAGAAATGTGCAAGAATGTTATCAGTAATTTTATACAACGTGTTGATATTATTATTTCTCAGAATACATTCTCTATAAATTTCTCGCTTTTTATTTTAGGGATTGTGACTTAGTTTTTTATGCTAAAGTATCAGTTATTTAACCACGAGAAAAAGAATGTACGTTTGGTCCTTATACACAACATTCGACCGTTTTTATTGTATTGTCCAACGTTAGATAATTAACGTCTTAAGGTTTATTTTTTTCTTCTTAAAACAGCAAATGCTACGTGTATTATTGCCTCAATGTACAGTCAGCATTTTTTACTTGAACATTATTTCTATTGCTTTTATTTTCATTGCTCTTAAAGACTCTCCCCTTCCCTGTTGAAATATGACACTAGTGCTTAATAGCATCCAAACCAACAACAAACTCGATGATTTCCATCAGAAGAAAATCTTCCCAGCGTGGATCTTAACAAATCTGCATATCATTATACATTCAAAATAACGCAATTTTCATCTCCTGCTCATGTCGGTACTACAATTACTACAACATTTCAAATTTTGCCGTTTTTTGTGTTATTTTGGATTATGTTTTTCATTATTTTATCATAAAAGCTGAATACAAACACTACCGACCGTGACAAATGTTGTACTTTTACAGTGTCTTTCATAAATAGACTCATTCAAACTAAGTCTGCAATCTTCATATGATTGGTAGTTTCACTGGTTTTGATAGACCACAACTTTTCCAGATGAAAATTTCAAATAGTTTCAAGATCGATGTCCATATTTATCTAAACAGTTTATATTTGAACGTATCTTTGGGATTTTTAATTTTGTCGTGTTGGACTTTCTTAAGGGATTCTGTTTTTCTCTATTTTATTGTCTCATCCGTGTTATTTGTGCCGTCCATGAGCAGTCTCAATCAAACCGAGCCTGCAACATTTTCAATTTTGTCGTGTTGGACTTTCTTTAGGGATTCTGTTTTTTCTCTATTATACTTGATCATTTTATGGTGACGACAGAGAATATTTTGCAAATTATCTGTCTCTTGTATAACAAAGTTAACGTAAATAATCTTGCGATCATAGTGTCAAAAGCTATTCTCAAACGGCAAGATTGTAATTTTTTATCCACAACAGGCTATACAGTTATTCTTCGTGACTGAAATGATTTGATAATAAATTTCGTAAACGAATAAGCAAGGAATTAAATTAAATAATGAAGATCTAGGAAAAAATCTTTTCGCCCTTCCATTGGTCTTAAAATTTCAAAGACACGCACAAGGAGATAGAGGAAATTGATCAAATTATGTTATGAAAATAAAATAAAAACTATACTTTATGCAATATAAGAGCACAGAAATGAAAGCCATTAATTTTTGAAGGTATAAAATGGATAAAATGAAACTATAATTAAGTGTCGAAATATCGTCGTGTATGTTTAAAATGAAAAACGAATTTTGAAAAACAAAATAAGCGGAACATTAAATTAAATCATGTTTAAGCATGTGCTCATGTTGCTAAACAAGATTCAAAGTCAACAACAAAATGTCTTAACGAACTATTCCGAGTGAAATAAAAAAATAGATAAAAAAACTTAAATGATTCTAATTATTAAGGAGAATTTTAAATATTAATGTCGTCAGATTCTTTTGAAATCATTTGTTTACAATTCTGACTAATCCTTTCTTAACCTATTAGAACAGTAATTGAACTAAGAAAATCACTCCACTATTATCTCGTTTAATTAAGATAAATTGGATCCGTATAAATAGAAACTTAATTGTTTTAACAGATTAATGTCTTGAATGTAATTATATTGTAGCATCTTAATCAAATTGGTCTATTGTTGCCTTCATGAAGCCTATAATTAAACGAACATTTTATCAAAATGGTACCTCTATATGTCAAATTCTTACAGATACATTGAATGACAAATAAAAAGATTTCCACATTTCATTGACATAGATGTTGACTATAAAAGAACGAATCGGTATGTCCAACGGCAGTGTTCTTTATTTGAAATCATCAAACAGATCATTTATTTTAAAAAAGTTCATTATTTAAAAGAATGGATTGTTGTACTGTAACCAAAGTCCGTGTTTCGTTGATGTCAGTCGGTGCCATTGGTATAAATCCTTGAAATAAGAGGAAACATGTGAGTCGGTTATAAACACAGCATTTACAAAAAATATAAACCCATTATAAAAGTGGTGGCGAAAAAATACTGCTTTCATTACAGACAAGTATCAGCAGGGTTTACATGTGGTGCGGACATGAGTGCAAATAGAAAACATCATTGTTTCATCTTGCTGTTTCTCACGATCAAGGTGCTTCTTACTAAATATAATCGAAGACAAAATAATAATAAAAGTGTTTGAAACATTAGCTAATGAATTAGAGGACAATATCAAAAGACATTATACATGGTAGGAGATTAAAACCTTGTAAAAAACAGAAATGAAATCTCCGCCATGATAGCATCTTAGTTCCTCTGTGAGCTGTAATTTTCTTGTTTGTCGATACAAAGCTCAACAACAAACATTCACTGGAATGATGTTCACTTCAAACAAACACGCTAAAATGACATTCCGTTCGTATCGAAAAGCGCCTGTAATCGACTCTATTGATAAAATCTAGAAGAACATTAAATATATACAAAGTACAAAACTTTCTTTATTGATCTATAAATTTAAAGTTCTTGCGATTTATTTGGACCCTAACATGTCAATATAAAAGTAAATAAAAATAACCGGTAAGCTTTTGTAATGAAAACACGCATACACAATATATACTTAAGTTCAGCAAACATTTACTTCATGCACAACATTTAATATCAATACAACATCTATACAGTAAAATAGACTAAACTCTTCATTTATTAGCAGCTCTAATGTAAATAGGCTTTAGAAAAGGAACAAAAGAAAAACGTAAATTCTGTCAACTTCTGGACACTTTGTGTCGCTGATAACAATTTCTAAGTGTAGTCGTATAAACAATGCAAAAGCCTTTAATCGTTTAACATGTTTTGAGCAATCAATATTGGGAAATGTACTTTGTTCAAAATATGTATTTGGACAGATTGACAAATTAATAGCAGATATGTCTTAAACAACTTTTTCTTATTGTCACTTTTATTAAAACAATGTCTAGACTTCGAATATAAAACAATCCAGACAATAAATTCATTTTGTTGGAGCGAATTTGGCCTTCATGACAGGAAAAAAATGTTTGGGTTTAAGTCGCACCAACACTGTAAATGTTATATGGCGACTTTTCAGCTTTACAAATGGAGGAAGACTTAAGGTGTCCTACTGTGTATTATTTCATGCACAAACAGGCACTTGGATAGAACCACAGACGTTCAGTAGCTGGCTAGATACTTTCCTCACACTAAAAATCCAAAGTCACTGTCGGGATTAGAACTTACAGCGTTGAGGGGCGCGTGATCTTAACCATGCACGCCCTGTGTAATGAATTAAGTATTCCTAACGGATATGCAGATACTATGAATTATTGTATCACTTTTCAAATACAATCATCAATTTCAACAAGTCTTTACCTGTCGCACGTTCTTAGCAATGAATCTAAAACGTTGTAAGGTTTAATTAAGATCCATTTAATTTATATCATTTCGTCGTTTCCTAAAATAAACATCATTTGTAATTTTTTATAGAAATACTTAAATATTCATCATATTTTTTTCTTATACATACGAATCATTGTCTAGCTTTAACAAAATCGCATAAATAAAAATCAATGGTAAGTAGATTGGAGTAGCATGAAAAAGTAATCTTGAGAAGGCCAAAATGTAGAACAGAGTAGTTTTGCACATGCCTCCCATCCTCTCCAACCCCAATGACAAAGTATCTTATCAAAAGCGCCTTAGTAGTGCAGTAAGAACTTTGATTCCTTTATCATTTCTCTTATCTTAACAAAAATGAAGTGACCTAGTGTAGCGATGATAAATTTGACAATTTAGTATCATTTACACTAGTCGAAAATAAATCAAGGAATGAAGAAATATATACAACCGTTTTTAGTGTTAAGCGTTTTGGCTGCAGGAATGTTAAATTGTGATTATGTACTTGCTTCTAGTTAAGACAAATATATTCTTACTAAATAATGTTACATAATGGAAACTTATTAAAATAAAGCGAAATATAAACAGAGTCGATTAATATTTGTTTACTTATTTTTTCAGAAGTAATATGTGGGAAAACGACACCATGCGAGGACAACTGGTTAGCCTTTCAAGGCTCTTGCTATTTGATTGGACACGATAACTTGCATTTTATTGAAGCACAGGTAAATATGAATACATATAAGCCTTATGAATTTCTTCATATTTTGTGGTATTTCTATAAAACAACATATTTATTCTGCCAGATTCGTTTTGTAGGCAAATTGTTAATATCTACAATCAAATCACAGTACAATAAATGATACAATTTTTAAGAGCTTGATACTTACTTTTAAATTTGAAATAAAATGTGCATATTCATTTTCAGCGTTTCTGTGAACATCACG
Organism: Ruditapes philippinarum; assembly: GCF_026571515.1. Taxonomy (NCBI): domain Eukaryota; kingdom Metazoa; phylum Mollusca; class Bivalvia; order Venerida; family Veneridae; genus Ruditapes; species Ruditapes philippinarum. Next base: position 36,986 of record NW_026854596.1, read on the forward strand.
GCGCTTATGTTGTACACATCAATGATGCCATAGAAAATATCTTCTTGAAGAGCTTTTTGGGCGATTTAAAAGGTTTTTCTCTATTTTATTAAAGTTAAAGGGAAGATGACACAATATCACGTGTATTTCACTTTATTGTATCCCATAAGTTTTCTCGTGAATACACAGACATTTTGAAAAAAAACGAAAATCCGTTTCCGTATTAAAGACTTGATATTCATTGACAAAACGAACCGCCTCCGTGGTCGAGGGGTTAGTGTCGATGACTTCTTATCCTGTTACCTCTCTGGCGTGGGTTCGATCCCCGGGAGATGTTTTGGTAGTTTAGCGCGGAGGAAGGTAGTATGGTACTGGTGTAACTCTCCAGGAACGATGGTTAGGAAACCCGCCTATACGACTGAAATACTGTTGAGAAAGGCGTAAAATGAAACAAACAAAACAAATCATTGACAAACCAATGTAAAATGTCAAACAAAATGGCCGACTACTTGCGTATATTACATGTATTATATCCGTGTTTCTAGAACCAGCCGAATACTGGGGAAAAAACCAGAGTATATTTATGTTTAGTTCCGTCATACAGGTTATAACATTAAAGTAACTGCACTTAACAAGTCAATAAATAATACTGAAATAATAGTAATGGATATTATTTCATAATGAAATTAAAAAATGTTTCCAAAATTTTAATCTGACTCGTTTTTTGTTTCAAAATTAATAAGTCGACCGTTGTTCAAATGGCAGGTATATTTGCCGACGTCATGTGTATTTAAAGCATGACATAACATAACAATAATTAGATGGTACGTCTATCATATTGTTTCGTTCAAATTCATGTAAGTATTTTATTGAAGGTACATGTATATGATAAATTGAAATTTACATATATGTGCTTTTCTGATGGATTGTATCGCTCTCTTTGTTTGCATTAATAACACAATAAGCAATTGATCTTCACAAACAATTTCACTAATATATGGGTTGTGGAAATGTAGTGAGTTAAAAAGAATGCATCATTTTCAGATTCCATACTATTTAAAGTATATTTTGTGTCTCTAATTTCTAAATTATTTGTTCCGTTTCGTGCCTGTTATTTTGTTGACCTGTCAGATTAAAAACAGTGACTTCAACGTGTATAGATATGTAGCACAGAATTTTATTCCTGTTTATATTTATCAAATCATGAAATTGCTTTACATAAAAAAATATTTATTAACATTTTACACTGATTGGAGCAGACGACATTCATTGGATTGGGTTGACAGACGAAGTAACGGATGGTATTTGGAAATGGTCTGATACTGATACAGTTGCTACATACTTTAACTGGTTACCTGGACAGCCGAACAATGGGAAATCCGGTAACTGTGTTGCAATGCGAGCTGAATACCACTACGAATGGACAGACGACGCATGTTCAGCATCGTTCAAGGCCTTATGCGAAAAAAGGCGAGTACTAGTTTTCCAACCAAAATATTATATTGATTTGTACAAAATAAATTATGTCTGAAGAAAGATCATAAAAGAATCGTATTCTAATAAAAAATATCAGTTTAAATGCAAAGTGATTACGGCAAATTTCTGGAGCATAACCATTTGTCTGATTTCGTTAACGTTGAGGGTCAGCCACAGCAAATGTTAAAATGTTCGTTTCTACGACAATACTTGTAATGGGTGTGAGGGGCCTACAATGTATGGTCCCTTTTTGGATTTGCGATTTGTTAATACAGTAAATACAGTTTTGTAATTTTCGTAACCATTTGTCAAATTCTGTTGCGAATAAACTGCAATACCAGTTTCGTAAAAGTTCGTTATTATGACAATATAATGCAAAAGGATCTAGCAGTTGGAAAAAAACAAAAAGAGGCACGAATCGCATTGTTTAATTTTATATGAGCGATTTGTTCTTTCTGTATATTAAATTTTCAAATTTTCGGGAAAAGTTCCATTTCCTAGAATCCAACGTCATATAATCAATTTCCTAATTCCGTTCCGGGTAAGCCAGAGGTATAGAGGTTTGTTTCCATGGTTTCATAAAACACAAAGCTCTAGCAAATGGTATAGTTGATTTTTAAACCGGCAATTGGCTCTTTTTGCATGTGAAACTTGCAAATTTTCGTAAAAAAGCATCATTTTTAGAGCCCTCTGTCATAAAAGTTTTTATGTTATCTCGGTAAGGATTAAAAGTTTTTCGGCAATATAAGGCCTCTCATGCGACCATGCCACGCGGCCCTATCCCGGACATTTCCCTTAGATTACTTTGTTCGTGGTATGCAACTTACCTCATCCCGTTTCAATATTTTTATACTTCTCAACAGGGATCATGGTAGATGTTAAAAATTGACACGTTCTTGACATTAGTGCTATATTGTGCTGGTCCTTCAACGCCATTGATTTTAAACCATTAAGTTTTAGAACACACAAATTCGAGTGTATATATGTCACTTATTGAAAAAGATTTGGTCTCTATTTCGTTTACAAGTCATAAATCTATAAATTTAATGTAGTTAATTTTCTTTATGGAGAAATATCGGAGAAATAATTTTGCACTAAGAAAAATCTCACCTGTAATATTCATGCATATATAAATATTTTCAGGCCTGCAAGAGAACCAGAAATTATTGGTTAAAATATATACGATGAGGAATTTATGTTATGATCTAAAAAAAAGAACATAAAATAATGACATGAAATAAATTTTGTACAAAAACCTTTGTTTTGTGTTACATTAAATGTTCTGGAGAACTTTCCAGTTAGACGTTTTATAAGAAGGCTCTGTACTTACTTTTCAAAATTTCCGACAATAGGAAGAACCAGTTGACGCAAGGCATTTACTAATCATGCCTAGAACTCATATTATATAGCTGCTGAACGTCTTTAAGTATCAGAGGTAAGTTAGGCATACCTACTTTGCTTCAAATACGATCTCTGACATCTGAGTCAGTGATCCACGCAACACTCCAGTGATATAAATTTTACAATATCTAGCGGCTGTACACCAGGCAATTTTGTTTGTTTGTTTCATTTTACGCCCTTTTCCAACAGTATTTCAGTCATATAGGCAAGTAGTTTCCTAACCATCGTTTCTGGAGAGTTACACCAGTACTAGACTACCTTCCTCCGCGCTAAACTACCAAAGCATCTCCCGGGGATCGAACCCACGCCAGAGAGGTAACTGGATTAGAAGTCATCGACTCTAACCCCTCGACCACGGAGGCGGTTACCAGGCAAATTACCAGGCAAATTAATCGGTAGGGGAGTATTGTATTAACACAATACTCACAATTAGGAAAGCATTTATTAAAATATAATTGATTAAAGCCCTTCCAAGAAAAATTTAAAAAAAGCTATGTTTCGTAATAATCAGCAATGTACATGAAATGAATTTTCCAAAACTTTATGAATCAATTGTGATCTATTTTCCTGGTCGCTATTAAAAGTTTACTTTCTGTATAATTATTATAAGGATTAGTTAGAAAATCGTTTTGCTAGTGTCTGCTTCTTTTCTTTTGAGTTTTTCTTCTCTTGAACGAATTAATGTTATTCCATTTTTGTTTCGAAAATTTGGAGGACAACGTTGTTTATCTCTATTTAATGCTTTAACCATATTAGATTATTCAGCAATATTTTAACAGTAAATACCATCACACCATTTCACACCATATCATTTGCAAATAAAATATCATGATCAGTTTGGAACAATGTCATGATGTGTGAAGCAAATAAATGAATAAACGGAGAGTTTCAGATCCCTATTCCCCCACCCCCCCCCCCCAAAAAAAAAAAAAAAAAAAAAAAAACTGAACAGTAATTGAACAGAAAATAGAAGAACATTATTGACAGTATATATTTTGACCTCAGCAAGAAGATTAAGGGGTCATTGTACATTTATTTAACACCAGTTACTCTGACCTCTCATGTATCTCGTTATCTTTTGTAGACATTACTTTTAATTATGCCAGAAAAATAGCTGTTGACTAATTTTGATTCTAGTTTGAAATATCTTACTGTAATAGTGATAAAACTTAAGTTTTAAGTATATGACAGTGTTCAATCACGCTGTTCTACATAAATTAAAATCTTCGACGGAAGCGATAGCGACAGGAGAACGTTTCTAATTTTAAAACAGCTACGGACGAATACTACAGCTTTATTTGGCTTCATTTACATATTAACTTTTTTACGTCAATGAAGCTGTATGAAAAATAGAAGGCGACTATGAACGAATTTTGATCTTGTATCAACTTTTATTCTTCTATTAAATAAAATACATTTTTAAAGAAATACAGCGTTCTCATTTGATGCTAAAAATTACACTCTTACATGTACTTGCATTGATAACAAAATTGAATAAAATGTTGTTGTGAAAATTTAAGGTTGTAATATATCAACTAAACTTAACATATATATAAAAGAAAATAAGGCAGGGATAAATAAATAATTTTAGCATGATACGTTGATTCCTGTTAAACATGCTTGAAATGAAATGTGTTATACTTTGTTAAACATGCAGTTATTTTAAAAAAAATGACATTTTTTCAAAATAATAATCAATCATAATAATCAATCATATAATGTATATATGTTTTGTATTTGTTGATTTTTTCCCAATGTTTAACTTGAATCTTCAGGTATTAACGTTAATCCAATCAACTTCTGACAGTATAGTTTTTTTTCAAGAATATTTATTCTAAACCACCGGTATGAAATGGAAAAAAAATAATGTATCAGTCTATATTAATATAATGAAACTCCGAAGCTTTCCGTATTTAATGCAATGACGGCAAATTCATTAGGAAAATGTCATTTAAATCTATTGCTGCAGAAGAGTAAACTTTGCAGAACATTAAGTGATATATAATGTCATCGTGACACTGCATACCTATATAGAGATGCATTCTCATTCTCAAAATTAGTATGTAAACATTATCTTCACAATCAAAATCAGCGAATGAATCAGATGGCAAACAAGGATGGGCCTTGACATTTGATGACTATTCAATGATAAAATACAATACTGTGATTGAGAAAAAAGTCTTAACCAATATTTAAGTATCCCTCCATGCGTAAGGATGTTAACGAAATTATACTTATATATAATTGAAACGTGTTTTTAGGAAAGAGTCAAAACAATACAATGCTTTTATTGCTTCATAGTTGTGTATTTTTTAGCAGTGATTAGTCTAAGAAACGGACTCGAGATTGGTTAAATACAAACAAATCTCTTGCAGGAGAGGAAATACTTATCGACAAGGAGAAAAGAAATTGGAACGCTGATACAAAACATATGCATTATGTAAAACAAGATTTCCTCCGAATAATCAATTGCAAAAACACTTATTTGAAATTAAATGAGGAGTTTAAACCGGTTATTGGTGCAACAATCCACACTCTTAGCACTTACATGTTACAAAATAGTGTATATAATATGATTCACCGCAATATTGAATTCTATGAATTGATATATCTACAGACAATGAAATAACTAAAACTCCTAAATGATCATGTGGATATGTACAATGACCATTAAGTACTTAGTGGTTAAATGGAGGGCAGAGCAGCAAAAAAATAAACTACAAGGGGCCGACGAAATAGTGCAGAAGACGAATATTAATTGTTGTTTTCCAAATATAAGAGCTAGTGTCAAATTTACAACTTTTTATCAAAAGTTGAACCTTTGATTTGCACTATAATTCAGAAAACAGTTACTGCGGAACGTATACCGGTTTCTAAATGAGAGAGTTGTTAATAGACAAAACAATATTGATGAATACGCTTGAAGAAAAAAGAAGAAAAAAAGTTACATCAAAGAGATATTAGTAGAAAAGAGTGATCAATAAAACTGTTTGTAATATTTCCTGTACTAGGGTTACATCTTTATTCACCTGTGGGCTGTTATCTACTTGTTTGTCGATACGTAGCCGTACAACAATCGTGCGCTGAAATTCAGATTAAATAGAGAAAATGAAAACATGCAAATAGGAGTTTTCTTTCGAATTTTAAAATGTTTGTAACCGAGTTTAGTATTAAATAATTGTGATCGAATCATGAATTATAACGAAAAAATAAACAACCTATATTGATAAAAAAAATACATGAGTTTTATTTGAAACCTCAGATATAAAATGTAAATTATTATAGATACAAAATAAGCGTTTGTTATACAAATCAGTTTTTGGAATATTATAATCTATGAATAGCTTTGAAATGCCTTCCCCTGATTGCTTTAGACGTAACTTTTTGTAAAAAAAATAACAGAACAACATCAAAGTGTATTCATTGATGATGCCTAAATATAGATTATTTTTCCTAAAATATATTTTCTGGGCAACAGCCGTCAGCTTAAAGACGCGAGTACATGATTTGACGTCACACGTTATAATTCTGACGAAACGTTGGCAAATTCATAAATTAATGTTAAAGTTTGCAATGTTGTTGAATATGTATGTGCATTTAGAAACGTTACGAATTTAGTGTTATTTCTGTCTTTTAAATTTTTATTTTTTGCCCAATATACAAAATGAAAAGAAAGAAAACAATCTTAAGAAATGTAGATATGAGTCGTATTCAGAAGAAGATTTGATAAGCCATGTGAAAACAATTTATGAATTATATTAAGAAAAATGTACTTTAATGTTTTTGAATATGATTTGGCCTGAATTTTAAAATTGACTTCGGCTATCGCCTTGGTCATTATAAATGTGTGTGTGTTTTTTTTGTGTTTTTTTTGTTGTTGTTGTTTTTTTCAGAACAAATCAAATCATATTCACCAGATGAAAAGTAAATATTTCTATAACGTCTGTCGTATATTACAAAGTCTGTCCTTATTTTTCTACCAATTATATATCTTTGAGCACATTATGATTGTTGTTTGTTTTTTATGACATGAATTTCAATAATGCTCTTAAATGTTAATACTCTTGTTTCGCTTGTTTTATTTGTGTTGTTGTACTAACAATGTATAAGCTTAATCAATTTAACTTGTCTTGAACTTTTAACATTGAGCAATGTACTTAATAAATATTAATTAGAATAATTTGGACATTTTTGCAAATTTATGACAAATATGAACACTTTTCTTTTACTTTCAGTGATATAAATAACCAATAAGTTTGTCTAGACTTTTAATCTAAATTTTTCAGCTAATTAATAGGAGTTATTTTACACTCTATGCCATGTTATAAGATAACTTATTCCTTATGGATATAGGGGGTATTAAAGTTTTTTTTCTATAAATGCATTTTCATCCATTGGTTTAAAAAAAACAATTCCATGAATGGCAGTAGCCACAAGTGAAATATACAAAGTTAATTGGATCAGTGTAGGTCAGATACAAAAATTATTGAACGACTTTAATAAAATCATATTATTCGAGCATCTGGCCTCAGAAACAAAACACTTTTATTATCAACTTAAAAAACTCAGTTAAATGTGAAAAACGGACATGAAATATTTAAGAAGAATTAAACAACATAAGAAGACAAAAACTAATTTTGATTTCAGTGTCCGTAAAAAAGGATTTACAATAATCACAACAGGCAATACATTAACTTCGGCCTTACTTGTTTCTCATATCATGTTATTGACATTGTTGTCAAATATACCGGAAACTTCAACTGTTAGTCAATTTAAACCACTAACCTGCTAAATGTTCATAAACGATTTGGCGGACATTGAACTTGAAACTGATCTTTCAAAGTAAAATGTATTTCAATATCAAACAATAATATCAATCTACCAAGAACCTGTCTGTTTATACACGAGTTCAGTGTCTGCAAAAGAGGAATTTGAATTATTACACTGTGCACGCACTGCATTGACTTTGTCTGGTCATTCAAAGTAAAAGGTATTCCAACTTCAACCTTCGAAGAATATAGAGCTGGCAATACTGCACGAGACTAACATAACTCTTCACCAATGACAATGGCTCCTCACTGTTTGTTCCAGTTGGATAACTGTTAATACATTTTATCTAGTTATCAATATCCTAAAGCATACGATTTCAACTTCTGTAGACATTCTAAAATCTCCAGTAGCTGTAAAACTTTTGGAATAATGATGTTTAATTGCATAAATGAACTGTAAATGCATAAATACCGAAATACACTGACTTGAAAATAAAAGTAATTTAGAACACAGACTTATTGAAAATTTTAAAGCATCATTGATGATTGTGTGGTAATTAAATACAATTGCAAACAATAATTTTTTGTCTTTTTAACAAGCAAGTTTTTTTTTTAATTGTTGAACGTGCTTTGCCACATATATTCGAAGACATATATGTTTAACAAATTTAATTTTTATTTTCTTCTGAAAATAAAGTGCAACTTGTTTAAATTTAATAAAAGGATTTGAAAATGGAATTATTGTATTTTCAATAAAGCAATGACTCTCGAGAGATTTTAATTGTGGACACATTTAAAAGGAAATGACATTTCAATCTAATAAAGACAAGTGCATATACTGAGACTATATATCATAAGGGCCAATATTATCAAATGTGCAATAAAAAAACAATGCCTTTTCTGATCGGAAAATTAGTTCAGACCTATATCATTTGGTACACATGGGAAAATGTTTCTACTCCCGTCTCGTCACGAAAACATTTTGGAGTCCCATAAATGTTTGCATTTTGACATTAGAATCTCTTGAATTTTGTATGGACAGTTCTAAATTTAAAGCAGGACGTCTCCATTACAGATGTGAATCGTGCAGTTCTTTGCCAGTAAAAACAGTTTGGGTTAAATTGCAGAATAAAAATGGTTGCTGATTTACAAATAAATCAGCAACCATTTTTATTCTGCAATTTAACCAAAACTGTTTTTACTGGCAAAGAACTGCACAATTCATTTTTAAGAACAAAAGTGATAACAGAATCAGAAAATTTGCAATAATGGCTAATCAGAATAATATCAGATTGAGACAAATTCTCTGAATTATTTAAAAGATTTGGTCTTTATTTGTGAGTATTATCACGAACATACTGCACTTTACTCAAAGAAAAAAAGCAAAACATTGCAGACAAAAATAAAAGTGTTTCACAACACGCAAATATATCATTAATGTAGATTTTACATGATAATGAACGATCCATATAATACTCAGAATAATTTTTCATTGTAATCATATTTTGTATTTAGGCGGTAGAGGCTCTACTTTTTTATACTATTTTGCATTCCGAGGCCCCTTTTCGATCATAAAAGTACTATTGCTCCAATTTTTATAATTGTTTCTTTAAAAGGGTAATTATGCTTCGGAAACGGAATAATTTTTACTTCTTTGAAATAACACAAGTCATACCAGTTTAAATATGTTAAAATAATGGTTAAAACACATGTTAAATGTGTGTTACCTGAAAAAGTAGGAAAACATGTGATACAATTTGTCGTAAAAGAAGCAAAATGTAAACAGAAAAGATACTTAATAATTATGTTTTTGACACTAAAGAAGTACATGAAAAATGAAAAGCCTTTGAGAAATAATAATAAAGCTATTTCTGAGGCAAAGTGGGCCTTTAAGAGCTTTTAAATTGTAAAACAATTTGATTGCTTCACGATGCAGTAAGAATCGATCCCATTAAGATATTTCGTAATAATATTATATAACCATAATGATAAGCAGATCAAAAATATCTAAAGTATGTAAAAAAACCAAAAAGCAAAGGATTGAAATCCATCCGAGACAATAATTTCCATTCAACCGTTAAAATCGTGGTTATATTCATCTAAAGACGGTAACTTGTAGGTATATTTCCTTATTTTACTACCTACAAAAATTTCGAAATAACTGAGACAGAATGATTCGATCAAAGAGCGTTGACATAATGAACGCAATAAAGTCTCGAATTTCAATCAGTTGCTTTGAAAAGCACGTATCTAATGTCATAAAGGACTTATTTGAAAAGGGGAAATAATTTAGGAACAAGAGAAGAACATTGATTTGGTTTAGGTATTAAAACATGTCTTGCGGAATGTATCCGGAACTACAAATTCTTGTTTGAATATTCTCGCGCATCGGGTGCATTATTTTTCTAAATAAAACAACATAAGTTAAGGAAACATATATCAATTTTGGGTTTGTTGTTGAAGAATAATGTAGTATTCAAGTTCAAATTAGCAGGAATATAATCACGAAATACGAAAGGTCTGAGTGCTAAAGTATGATAAACCGTGCATTATTTTAAAGCATTTACAACAAGGAAAAATCAATATCTATTTTTATTCTAACACGGTAATGAAAAAAGAAAAAGGAGTAAAAAGAATAAAAAAAATATATTCTACTACATTGAGAGTAGAAATAGTTTTCTTATGTCATTTGGTTTATTGTCGTCAGATATGGGAAACCAAGGAATAAAAAAATCGTACATACGTAGGATCTGCTTGGAAATATATTCTAAAAATTGTGAGCCTTTATATAATGTAAGGTGAACTTCCACCACATTTGCAGCAACGGACTACTTACTTTTCATTATCACAATCTCTTTAAATTTCACAATAAGAATAATTGTGAAAAGTAATAAATTTCCTTTTGAAAATTTGAAGTTATATCACATCAGCCATATGAATGGCTCGATAAACTGTAATAGTTTGTTTATATTTGAGTTGATTTATACTCGCCACCGGTTGCCCATATGGGCGAGTCCCCCAGAAGAGTATGAGTCATTTTAGATTTTTGGAGGATAATGCAAGATACAGATAGAGAAAGATGCCCCTATTCCAGAAGCTTTTCCTGGTTGTTTTACGTGCCAAGTGTTAAAGCACTCATACACGGGACCTCGATTTAAAGTCTTATCCGAACGACTGATTAGTAATTTTAATTGGCAAGCCCAGGAATCGAACCTACAATGTCGAGATTACAAGTCTCTCGCTCTAACCAATTGAGCCATGTGTAGTAGAAAATGGCAGAACAGTCTTATTTGAACAAATTCATATTTTGGGTTGCATTATTACATGCAGTAAAATGTAGTGGCCTTGAACTTATAGTTAAGCTTTATATTACTCAAAATTACGCTGTGAGTTTTAAAGACGTTAAATCCGTGCGTTTATTGTTTTAGGAAGCGATCTCTTATGCAGGAAAGCAAATGACAAGGCAAAAAATGAATCAGGCGTAAACTGTTATTGCAGAATTGTGCTAATTAACCTTATTATGCATGTACAAATGCAGAAGCCTTCGTGTTTAAAATATCCCCCGCCATGTGGGCTTTAAATGCATCATTTTGCTTAGGCAGATGTTCATGCGCGGAAATACGAAGTAATAATAATTTTATATTGTTATTTTATTTGAAATGTAGCAATAAATAATTGCTTTTCACAAAGACTTTAATTTAGTAGATGTTAATATCTCTCTTTTATCTAAACCTTATGCATTTTTAACAGTAAGATTTCAATGAATGCATTAGTTTTTGTGTGAATGTATTCAAAAGCTGAAACTTGCAGTTTATTAACTGATCACAAACTTTATTGCTGGGCGCCCACATTAACACTTTTTAAATGTTTTATTAGAAAGAAGAAGAAAATGACGTGAAAAACATTATTAATTATTTATAATATTTTATATGTCATTATCTAGTTCATCTTGCGTTTACAAGAACATAATAAATGTTGATCAATCTGACATTAGTTGAAGCTGATATAACAAAATCACCATCAGTGTATCATTAAATACTATTTTGTTTTGCGAATACTTGATTTAGACATTTATATTTATTTCCAGATACATATTCTAGTAAATCAAATTGTAATACCGTTGCCTGAATAAACGCTTCATGTACTTGACATTTAAAACAAATAACACTGGATAAATATTGTCTGACCACACCGTCACGTGTTTCGTTATTTGTTATCGACCTTACTTTTTAATTGTGCTAGAAACAAAAATGTTGACTGATTGAAATATCCTTCTGCAATAGTGATGAATCAAACCTTAAAAGGCATCAAACTATATTTTTTTTAAATGTCAATATTCATATTTTTTTCCATAATCGTTTGGACGATTCTTGAAAAATTTATAATAGAATGTCTGTGCCCTTTAACATTCAATAATATTGCACGTAAAACGAATGAAATGTCCATGAACAAAATATAATGTTGTTATTTAAAATAAGGTTTCAATGTTTAGCAATGATCTTTTGCCTGTACCGTTTGTTATTATGGCAATATACTACCATATTTGTTTCCATACATGCATTTTGTAAGTATTCTTTTCGAAAATTCAGAGAGTAATTTTTGCAGCAGATATATAGCTGTTAAACTTTAATAAGTACACTCTTACACATACTTGCATAGATTATCAAATCGAATGCTGTTGGGAAAATTCAAGATTATAAAGTATATCAACTAAACTAACCATATGTAAATGAAAATTTGGCAGGGATAAATGGATAATTTAGCAGCATCACGTTTGTTCCTGTTTTTGAGTAATACTTTGATAAACATGCAGTTATTTGGAAAATTAGAACTTTTAAAATGATAGATATCAACCAATTTTAATATAATCATATTTATTGTATGTATTGACTAAATTGTTTAATGTTGAGCGCATTATTAGGTATTTACGTTAATTCAATCAATCTCAAACATTATAAGGTTTTCTTAGAAAATTTAGTATGGAAAACATATGTTATGTCTCTTTAATAATATAATGAGACTCCAATGGCTTCCGTATTAAATATAATGACGGTAAAATCATTAGGAAAATGTCATTTTAATCTATTGTTGCAGAACAGTGACATTTGCAGAAAATGAAGTGATATATTACAATGCCATCATGACTCTGCATACCCATATAGAGATGCATTCTCATTCTCAAATTCAGTATGTAAACATTATCTTTACAAACAAAATCAGCGAAAGAATCAGATGGCAAACAAGGATAGGCCTTGACATTATATAAATGTTCCCGTACATATGTTTTGAGAAACAGTAGCTGAAATAATATCAATCTATTCTTTTTCTGCGTAAGTTTGTTAACGACATTATACTTACATGAAATTGAAACGTGTTTTTTAAGAAAGAGTTAAATTGATACAATGCTTTTCTTGCTTCATAGTTTTGTATTTTTCTAGCAGTATTTAGTCTGAGAAATGGACTCGAGATTTGTGAAATTCCAGTAAATATCTAGAAGGAGAGGAAATACTTACCGATAAGAAGAAGGTTTATTGGAACGCTTATGAATGAGTAAGACAAGGCATAAAGAAAGTACAAAGTTTGGTATTGCCTCCGAACAATCAGTAGCAAAAACACTAATGAGCAGTTTAAACCCGTAAATGGTGCAACAATCCTCACTCTAAGCCCTTACTTGCTAAAATAAATAGTGTATATAAAATTATTTCCCGCCAAATTGAATTCTAAGAATTGATATATCTACTGAAGTTATAATAATTAAAACGCATAAAAGATCATGTAAATATTTATTTAAAGCTTATTACCATACTTAAAGTCTCATTGATTAAAAGAAAGGGGAGAATAACAATAAAATCAACTACAACGGCCCGACGAAATAGTGAAGACGAAAATTAATTGTTGTTTAGAATAACAGAGCTAGTGTCCAACATTATTCGAATTTACAACTTTTTTTATTAAAAGTCGAACCTAGGATTTGCACTTTAATTAAGAAAACAGTTACTGCAGAATGTATGCCAGTTTATAAATCAGAGAGGTGTTAATAGATAAAGCAATATTTGAGGAGATAAATACGCATGAAAAAATAAAAATTAGGGATTATATCAAACAGATATAAGTAGAGAAGAGGGATGAATAAAGCTGTTTGTAATAGAAGTAATATTTCCTGTAATAGAATAACATCTTTATTCCTCTGTCGATACGCATCCGTACAATAAACGTGCGCTGAAATTTCAGATAAAAGAGAAAAAGAAAACATGCAAATATCAGAGTTTTGTATATTTCGAATTTTAAAGTGTCTGTAATCGAGTTTGGAATTACAAAAATTGTGCTGGAAAATAAATTATAACGGATAAATAAACAACCTATATCGGTATAATATATAGAATACTAGTATATTCACAGTTGATGCCTAAATAATCATTTTCAAGGTATTTTTTTCTTCTGAAAATAGATTTAGATTTTCTTTGCAACAGCCATCAGCTAAACGACACGAGAACATGGCTTGACGTCACGTTATAATTCCGACGAAACGTTGGCAAAAATCATAAAATAATGTATGATTAATGTTAAAGTTTCCATTGTCGTTATATATGTTAAAGCATTTAAAAACATTACGAAATTATTTATTTCTTTCTTTTTCGATTTTATTTTTAGCCCAATATATAAAGTTAAAATTAAAAGGAAGAAAACAAACAGAAGAAATGTCGATGTATGTCGTGTTCCGAAGTACATTAGATAAACCATGTGAAAACAATTTATGAATTATATTATAAAACATATACTTTTAAGCTGGTGCATAATATATGATTTGTACTGAAATTTAATATTGACCACAGCTTTAGCCTTTGTCAATTTTAATATTTTTTTCAGAACAAATCGAATCATATTCACCAGCTGAACAGTAAATATTTGTATGATGTCTGCCATATATTACAAAGTTTTTCTGGTATTTCTACCAATCAAATATCTCTGAGCATTTTGATTGTTGTTGTTTTGGGGGATTTCCAGTCAGTTTAATGTCAGGATTCTTTGTAAGATGAATGTCAATAATTAACAAATAAAACATGGCCTTGAGGGCAATATACAAGTTAATGGACTGGTTGGTCAGACTGAGGAAGGCATATGGCCCGAAGCGCAGCTGAGGGCCATATGCCTTCCAAAGTTGCATGTGGCGCTACTGTGTCAGCTCCCACAAGCTCGGATCCAATCACAGCGCCTGCAGAGAGATGTTGCGGATATGGCTTAGAAAACTGTCCTAGGTCAGTGTTTATCGTAGTGGATGTTTGTTGGTTCTCAAAAGAAGTTATATCCTTCAGAATTGACTCAGTCTGCGACAGAGATAATGACAAAACATCATCCAAGCCATCTTCAAACTCATGTACACTGGCAGATTCTGGTGCTAAACTACTGATTGTAGCAGACATTTCTTTTTTCTGAGTTACGGTTGTGTCACGAACATAACTTTTGACTGAGGCCTCATTTCTATGACCAGAAACTGTCATTATGTGCCTCGCTTCAAATCCTGCATGACTGAGAGCGGTTATAGCCGTTGCCCTGATACAATGGTTGGTGTATTCCTGGGAAAGAGTGGCCCCAACGGATAGTTCCTTCATACGTGTACCTAACTTGTTTTTCCCAAGTGGGCGATTTTCATACCAGATCGAGTCTGAGTCAAAGAAGGACTCTCTTGGTGTCTGGAACAGAGCTTTACATTTAGGATTCAGTTTTGACAAATATTTTTCAAAGCTTTTTACTGGACACATCGTTTCACGCGTTTCATACATTCTCACATTTTTATCTTGAATTTCACTATGCTTAATGCCTTGGTGGTTTTTGGATACTTCTGAATCCACCTGACAGACATACCGCTTTCCTAAGGCATCTGTTCTGATATTAAACATGGATGGTTTCAGCTCACGCTGGTTTTCACGCCCTCTCCTACAAAAGTACAGACATAATTCAAACCATACTTTGTTTAAAAGCCCATACGGTGTGGTAGTGTCAAGCATCCTGGAACTGTATAAACGCTCTAAATCTGCTTTCTCGATGGACACTTTGTGATCAACAGTTCCTTTACCTGTTTTGCAGGTATCTTTACACATACAAACAAACATGTCGTTGGCTTCTTTAAAGTCCACATCTCGAGTTATGTCGATGTTGTTAGATTGACACAAGTACCTGAAAATAAAAAAAATATATATTAGTAGCCTTATTTACAAAATAAACAAGATCTGAAAACACAATCAAAATATTAAGATCTATTATCTTAGGGCCAAGACTGTAAAACTGCCAATTTCTTCAGTAATCTATATAGCTACACAAATCCTTATGGGCCTATTGACAGCAGTCATGGGTGACTGGGACCCTACTTATATTTGTTTACCAAAAAAAAAGCCCTGCATACAACATACTCAAAGCCGTGTCATTTAAGTATATTGTTAGACTTTTCTGTCTTATCCCTAATTTTTAACCAAAATTATGGCAACAATGTAAGGGCAAGGTCCGCTTGTTTCGAAATGGTCTGGGGACGAAAAATAAAATATTGCAAAATTTTAAAATAGACATTAAAATATTTAACAAATAAAGAAAATGTAATAACCTGCATATTCCACTTCGTATTGCAATCAGGGATGTCCTCTTATATCGTTCTCCAGACGCATTTCGAACCTCGGCGTAGAACAAACGCAGTCGACTGTTCAGAACCCCGTTCGTGTAAGTTTCAAAGGAAGAATCGTGCCCTTTTTCAGCCAGATATGTCCTGAACAGCTTTACTGAATGTTTTGTTGCTGCTTTTGTGTTTTTCGAATCCTTAGATTCACTGAGTTTAACTAACTCGGTCTCAGATAATGATGCGAATCGGCTAGCCTTGGCCATTTTGACAGTTATCGTCTGTTTGTGTCGTCGTGAAATTTGCACTTCGTGAAAGTTCCGTTTAAACGGTATTCATAAGAATTATGGACCGGCCCCAGTCTGTATGCGGCTTATGGACCGGATGACGTCATATTAAATATAGAAGGGCGTATGCAAATGAGGTATAATATATGCTCTTAAATGCTTGATACTCCCGTGTCGCTTATTAATTTCTGTTGTCATACTAACAATCTATAGGTTTCATCACTTTGACTTGTTTTGAACATTGAACATTGAGTACTTTTAATTTCCTAATAAATGTGTCAACATTGAAAATCTCCCGAGTGTCATTGCTTTACTGTCAATACAATAACTCTATTTTCCAATCCTTTTCTTAATTTAAACAAGTTGCACTGGTAAATTATATTTCAGAAGATGATAAATTTTAATTTATTAAGAATATTTTTTTCTATATTTCACTTGTGGCTACAGCCACTCATGGATTATCTATTTTCGTACCAATTGATAAAAATAAATTCTGTATTTACATAAAAAAAACTTGAATATCCGTTATTCCGGCAGGAATAGTTATTTAATAACATGGCATTGAGTTAAAAATGACTCGCATTAAAAAGATGAATAAATTGTCTGGAAAATTTAGATTAAAAGTCTAGACAAACTAATTGTTTATTAATAAAACTGAGTGTAAAAGAAAGTTGTTCAGGCCATATTTGTCATAAATTTGCAAAAATGTCCAATTCATTCCAATTAAATTAGTTTAGACCTAAATCAAATGGTACAAATATCTCGGAAAAGAATATTTCTACTCCCGTATTGTAAAAAGCACTTTGGAATCCCTTAGATATTTGCATTTGGACATTATTATCCCTTAAATTTTAAATGGAAAGTTCCAAATTCAAAGATGTGCCGCTGTTAAAGGCAAGTTATGCCCCAGAAATGCGTTTTTTATTTCTTAATACCTTTTTATATTTGGTGCCCTTTTATATTTTCCAAAAAATAAATCATTGGACAATTATTTCCTATTTGTTTCTTTCTGAGAATTAGTACAGTTATAGTAATTTAGTATTTTGTATGGAAGACAGGATACTACTTTGTTTTCATTTTTGCTACTTTTATGACAAATAATTTCACATTCAGGGCTTCTTTCTTCAGGTAATTAACATTCTATATGTTCTCAAAACATTGTTTTCAACTTTATAAAACTTATATTTTTGCCGTTTCTTAATAAGGATCAATGTATTCGTTTCAGAAGCATAATGTTCCTTTATGTGGTTATATTATAAATTATATTGGTTGTCCTATAAAAATGTTTACTTTATGAAATTTCAACATCATTTCAGTCTTCAATAATATTCTTTTTGGCACTTTTATGGAAACCTACAAGTGGATTGTAAATCTTCAACTATTTCTATTCTGCAATTGAACCCAAACTGTTTTTTTTTACTGACAAAGAACTGCACAATTCAATTTTAAGAACAAAAGAGAGAAAAGAATCAGAAAATGTGCAATAATGGCTCATCAGAATAATATCAGATTGAGACAAATTCTATGAATTATTAAAAAGATTTGGTCTTTATTTGCGAGTATTATCACGAACATGCTGCACGTTACTCAAAGAAAAAAAAAGCAAAAAAAAGACAAAAATAAAAGTGTTTCACAACACGCAAACGTATCATTACTGTAGATTATGCATTTGATAATGAACGATCCATACAAAACTCAGAATAAATTTTCATTGTAATCATATGTTGTATTTAGGCGGTAGAGGCTCTATTTGTTGACACTATTTGTCATGCCGAAAAGTACAATTCCACCTAGTTTAAGGTACATTATGCTTCGGAAAAGGAATATTTTACTTCTGTGAAATAACACAAGTCATATCAGTTTTAGAATGTTAAAATAATGGTTAAAACTCATGTTTAATGTGTGTTACCTGAAAAAAAGTAGGAATTCATGTGACAAAATTTGTCGTAAAAGAAGCAAAATGTAAACAAAAAAGATGCTTAATGTAATCAGGAAATATTTTTGACACTAAAGAAGTACATGAAAAATGAAAAGCCTTTGAGAAATAAAAATAAAGTTATTTCTGGGGCAAAATGGGCCTTTATGAGCTTTTGAATTATGAAGAAATTTGATTACTTCACGATGCAGTAAGAATCGATCCCATTCAGATATTTCGTAATAATATCATATAACCATAATGATGAGCAGTTCAAAAATATCTAAAGTATATAAAAAAGAAAAAGGCAAAGGGTTGAAATCCATCCGAGACAATAATTTCCATTCAACCGTTGAAATCGTGGTTATATTTATCAAAGTTCGGTAACTTGCATGTATATTTCCTTATTTTACTACCTACTAAAATTTCGAAATAACTGAGACAGAATGGTTCTATAAAAGAGCGTTGACATATAATGAACGCAATAAAGTCTCGAATTTCAATCAGTTGCCTTGAATAGCACGTATCTCATCTCATATAGAACTAATTTGAAAAATGAAAATAATTGACGAACAAGAGAAGAACATTAATTTGGTTAAGGTATTAAAATCATGTCTTGCGGAAAGTATCCGGAACTGTAATTTTTTTTAATATTTTCGCGCATCGGGTGCATTATTTATATTATTTATATGCTTTGATATCACATAAGTCATATGAATGGCTCGATAAACTGTAGTAGTTTGTTTGTATTTGAGTTGATTTATACTCTCCACCGGTTGCCCATATGGGCGAGTCCCCCAGAAGAGTATTAGTCATTTTAGATTTTTGGTGAATAGTGCAAGATACAGATACAGAAAGATGCCCAAATTTCAGAAGCTTCTCCTGGTTGTTTTACGTGCCAAGTGTAAAGCACTCAACCACGGGACCTCGATTTAAAGTCTCATCCGAAAGACTGATTAGTAATTTTAGTTGGCCAGCCCGGGAATTGAACCTACAATGTAGAGATTACAAGTCTCGCGCTCTAACCGATTGAGCCATGTGTAGTAGAAAATAGCAGAACAGTTTTATTTAAACAAATTCATATTTGGGGTTGCATTATTACATGGAGTAATTTGTAGTGGCCTTGAACTTATAGTTAAGCTTTATCTTTTCACTTTGTCTTTTGACGTCTTATCTGTGATATGCAGGCTTCATAACCTCTGATCCCCTTTCAAAATTCCATTTTATTTATTTCCGCTCATTGTTTTCTCGTTTAGGGCACACGCATTTTTTTACTTGGGGACCATATGCCGCTTTTCATGGAATGGCACTTACGTGTCACAATAAAGGTTCCATGATAACCGCCATATGAACACAGCTGCGGGGGTTTCAAAATTCAAAATTGTACCAGTTCATAGTAAATGTTGAATTCTGCTTAACCCGGTGCTATGGGGCGTGGACGGTAGTTTGAACTTGAGAGTTCCGCCCATATACAGGCTTAATCTAACCGAACCTGCAACATTTTCAATTATGTCGTGTTGGGCTTTCTTTGGGGATTCTTGTTTTCTCTATTTTATATTATACAAATTTACGCTGTACGTTCAAATGACGTTAAATCCGTGCGTTTATTGCTTTAGGAAGCGATTCAGGAAAGCAAATGACAAGGCCAAAAATGAATCAGGCGTAAACTGTTATGGTAGAATTATGCTAATTCACTTCTTTATGCATGTATAAATGCAAAAGCCTTTGTGTTATAAAAAAAAACCGCCCTGCGGGCTTTAAATGCATCATTTTGCTTAGGCAGATGTTCATGCGCGGAAATACTGGAACAATAACTTTAAATTGTTATTTTATTTGAATTTTAGCAATAAATAATTGCTTTTCACAAAGATTATATTTTAGTAGACTTTATCTAAAACTTATGCATTTTAAACAGTTAGATTTGAATGAAAGAATTCGTTTTTGTGTGAATGCATTCAAAAGCTGAAACTTGCAGTTTATCAACTGAATACAAACTTCATTGCTGGGCGCCCAAATTGACACTATTTTTATGTTTTATTAGAAAGAAGAATGACGTGAAAAACATTATTAATTATTTATAATAATTTGTATGTCATAATCTAGTTCATCTTGCGTTAACTAGCGGATAACAGTTTAATAAAGCATATAGTGGCTAGATTTTAAACTTTGTATATAATTCTTCAGGAATTGAGGAAACGCACTAGTAAGCCTATTTCAATCAATGTCAAACATGTAAGGGTCCTGCATGGAAATTGATTTTATATTCCAAGAAAGGAAAATTGAAACTAAAATCGCTGTATCTGCAAAATGCATTGATACTCTGAGAGTTCCTTATTGAAAACAATGGAGACAAAGTCATTAGGAAATGCCATTTTAATTTTATCCATGCTATGCCAACATGTAAGAGGAAATCTGCAAAAAAATAAAAGACATATTATTATAACATTGCAATACGTTCTTACCATAATTACATTTACTGCAATTAATTTTATTTCTATTCTAAGAACATAATCAATGTTGATCATCTGACATTAGTTGAAGCTGATATAACATTATATGTTAGCATAACAAAATCACCATCAGTGTATCATTAAACACTATTTTGTTTTGCGAATACTTGATTAAGACATTTATATTTACTTCCAGATACTTATATTAGTAAATGAAATTGTAATACCGTGGCATGAATAAACGCTACATATACTTGAATATTAAAACAAATAACACTGCATAAATTTTGTCAGACCTCTCTTGTATCTCGTTATTTGTTATAGACATTACTTTTAATTGTGCTAGAAACAAAACTGTTGACTGACTGAAATATCCTTCTGCAATAGTGATGAATCAAACCTTAAAATGTATCAAGCTATATTTTTTTTAAATGTCAATATTCATATTATCATGTTTCCATAATCGTTTGGACAATTCTCGAAAAATTTATAACATAGAATGTCTGTGCCCTTTAACATTCATAAATATTGCACGTAGAACGAATGAAATGTCCATGAACAAAATATAATGTTGCAATTTAAAATAAGGTTTCAATGTTTGGCAATGATTTTTTGCCTGTACCGTTTGTTAATATGGCAATATACTACCATATTTGTTTTCATACATGCATTTAGTAAGTATTCTTTTCGAAAATTCAGACAGAAATTTTTGCAGCAAATATATAGCTGTTTAAACTTTAATAAGTACACTCTTACACGTACTTGCATAGATTATCAAATCGAATGCTGTTGAGAAAATTCAAGATTATAAAGTATATCAACAAAACTAAACATATGTAAATGAAAATTGGCAGGGATAAATGGATAAATTAGCAGCATCACGTTTGTTCCTGTTTTACTTACTTGGACTAACTTTTACTTTGATAAACATGCTGTTATTTGGAAAATGAGAACTTTCAAAATGATATTTATCAACCAATTTTAATATAATCATATTTATTTATGTATTGCCTAAATTTTTCATATAAGATCGTATATTCAAAAGTGACATTGCATCGTCGAGCGCATTATTAGGTATTTACGTTAATTCAATCAACCTCAGACATTATAGGGTTTTCTTAGAAAGTTTAGTATGGAAAACATAATTTGTGTCTCTTTAATAATATAATGAGACTCCGAAGACTTCCGTATTAAATTTAATGACGGAAAATGTTATTAGGAAAATGTCATTTTAATCTATTGCTGCAGAACAGTGACATTTGCAGAAAATTAAGTGATATATTATAATGCCATCATGACTCTGCATACCCATATAGAGATGCATTCTCATTCTCAAATTCAGAATGTAAACATTATCTTCACAAACAAAATCAGCGAATGAATCAGATGGTAAACAAGGATAGGCCTTGACATTTGATAAATACTCCCGTACATATGTTTTGTGAAACAGTAGCTTAAACAATATTTATCTATTCTTTTTTGTGTAAGTTTCTTAACGAAATTATACTTATATGAAATTGAAACGTATTTTTAAGAAAAACAAATACATGGAGTAAAACAAGGCATAAAGAAAGTACAAAGTTGGGTATTGCCTCCGAACAATCAGTAGCAAAAACACTAATGAGCAGTTTAAACCCGTAAATGGTGCACCTAACCTCACTTTAAGCCCTTACATGTTAAATAAAAAATAGTGTATATAAAATGATTTCCAGCCAAATTGAATTCTAAGAATTGATATATCTACTGAAGTTATAATAATTAAAACGCATAAAAGATCATGTAAATATTTATTAAAAGTTAATTACCATACTCAAAGTCTCATTGATTAAAAAAGGGGAGAATAACAAGAAAATCAACTAAATAGTAAAGACGAAAATTAATTGTTGTTTAGAATAACTGTTACAGAGCTAGTGTCAAACATTATTCGAATTTACAACTTTTTTTATTAAAAGTCGAACCTAGGATTTGCACTTTAATTAAGAAAAGATAAAAATTAGGGATTACATCAAAGAGATATAAGTAGAGAAGAGGGATGAATAAAGCTGTTTGTAATAGAAGTAACATTTCCTGTAATGGAATAACATGTTTATTCCTCTGTCGATACGTATCCGTACAATAAACGTGCGCTGAAATTTCAGATAAAAGAGAAAAAGAAAACATGCAAATGTGAGAGTTTTTTCTCGAAATGTTAAAGTGTGTGTAACCGAGGTTGGTATTACAATAATAATGATGGAAAATAAATTATAACGAATGAATAAACAACCTGTATCGGTATAAAAATGCGTAAGGCTGATTTGATACCTCAAATAGCAAGTACAATGTAAAATAATATGGCTATAAAACAAGCGTTTGTTATGCAAATATCTTTTCGGGATATATTGAAGTTTATTACTCAGTATATAATTGGGATATATTGAACATAGTTATATAATCTAAGAATATAGCTTTGGAGGGCCTGATTGGTAACTTTTTGCAAAAAACGATCAGAATACTATTATATTTACTGTTAGTGCCTAAATAATTATTTTCAAAGTATTTTTCTTCTGAAAATAGATTTAGATTTTCTTTGCAACAGCCATCAGCCAAAGGACGCGAGTACATGACTTCACGTCACGTAATAATTCCAACAAAACGTTGGCAAAAATCAAAAATTTATGTAAAAGTTTGCATTGTCGTTAGATATGCATTTAGAAACATTACGTATTTAGCGTTATTTCTTTCTTTTTCAATTTTGTTTTTAGCCCAATATATAAAATTAAAATTATAACGAACAAAATGAAGAAATGTCGATGTATGTCATGTTCAGAAGTAGATAAGGTTAGCCATGTGAAAGCAATTCATGAATTACACAAGTAAAAGAAGTACTTTTTCGCTGGTGAATGTAATATGATTTGTACTGAAATTTGATATTGACCTCAGCTATCGCCTTGGCCAACATTAATTTTTTTTTAAACAATATTTGTATAATGTCTGCCATATATTACAAAGTATTTCATTCTTTGCTTTTTTTCTACCAGTCAAATATCTCTGAGTATTATGATTGTTGTTGTTTTAGGGGATTTTTTTGTCAGATGAAAGTCAATAGATGCTCTCTAATACTTGATACTCTAATGCCGCTTATTTATTTGTGTTGTTGTTCTTACAATGTATATGCTTCATCAATTTTACATGTTTTGAACATTGAACATTGCGCAATGCACTCAATTACTATTAATTGTAATGAATTGGACATTTTTGCAAATTTATAACAAATATGGCCTAAATAACTTTCTCTTTCACTCAGTTTTATTAATAAGCAATTAGTTTGTCTAGACTTTTAATCTAAATTTGACATACAATTTATTCATCTTTTTAATGCGAGTTATTTTAGACTCAATGCCATGTTATTAAATAACTATTCCTGCCGGTATAATCGATATTCAAGTTTTTTTCTGTAAATGCAGAATTTATTTTTATCAATTGGTACGAAAATAGATATTCCATGAGTGACTGTAGCCACAAGTGAAATATACAAAGAATATTGGATGAGTGTAGGTTTAATACTAAATTTATTGAAAGAGTTTAATAAAATCATATTATACGAGCCTCTGACCTCAGAAACTAATTATTTTGTTTTATCAACTAAAAACAATAGTCAGATAAGTGTAAAAAAATACATAGAATATTGAAGAAAAATAAAGCAACATAGCAGGACAAACACTGAATTTGATTTCAGTGTCAGCAAAAATGATTTACAATAATCACAACAGGCAATACATTGACTTCGTCTGGCCTTCCTTGTTTCTCATATTACGTTATTGACATTGTTGTCAAATATACCGGAAACTTTAACTGTTTGTCATTTTACACCACTAACTGCTGAATGATTTGGTGGACATTGAACTTGGAGCAGTTCATTAAAAAAATAGGTATTTCAATATCAAACAATAAAATTTAGCTACCAAGAACTTGTCTGTTCATATTCGAGTTCAGTGTCTGCAAAAGTGGAATTTGAATTATCACACTGGGCACGCACTGCATTGACTTCGTCTGGTCATTCAAAGTATAACGGTATTCCAATTTCAACTAAGCACGTAATACTGCACGGATTTACAGGCTAACATAACCCTTTACCAGTAAGAATGACTTCACTTCGGGTTCCAGAAGGATACATGTTATCTATTTAGACATGTCGTATAGCGTACGATTTCAACTTCTGTACATTATAAAATATACAGTACCTGTAAAACTTTTTGTTTCAATAATAGTTATGTATAATCAAGCCTGATTGCATTAATTAACGTTTTGTATTATAACCGAGATACACTGACTGAAAATAAAAATAAGTTAGTACACAGGCCTCATTTTAAGCATCATTGATGAGCGTGTGGTAATTAAGTACTGCTGACCATGAAAGTCTATCGATCATACAAGTAAGTCTTGTTATCATTGTTGAACGTGAACTGCAATACATATTAGAAGACATATTATGTTCTTAATAAATTAAAATTTACCATCTTCTGAAATATAATTTGCCAGTGCAACTTGTTTTAATTAAGAAAAGGATTGGAAAATAGAATTATTGTATTTACAGTAAAGCAATGACACTCAGGAGATTTTCAATGTCGACACATTTATTAGGAAATTACATTCCAATCTAATATAGACCATTGCATATACTGAGAACATTTTACATTAAGGCGAACATTATCAAATGTACAATCTCGTTTTCAGATCGAGAAAATTAGTTTAGAACTATATCAAATGGTGCAAAATCTCGGAAAAGAATATTTCTACTCCCGTCGTGTAAAAAGAACACTTTGGAATTCCTTAGATATTTGCCTTTGGACATTATTATCCCTTATATTTTGAATGGACAGTTCCAAATTCAAAGATGTGCCGCTGTTAAAGGCCAGTAATGCCCCAGAAATGCGTTTTTTATTTCTTAATACCTTTTTAAATTTGATGCCCTTTTATATTTTCAAAAAATTAACCATGGGACAATTATGTGAATCATATATTTCCTTTTTGTTTCTTTCTGAGAATTAGTACAGTTATAGTTATTTAGTATTTTGTATGGAAGACAAGATACTACTTTGTTTACATTTTTACTACTTTTATGACAAATAATTTCACATTCAGGGCTACTTTCTTCAGGTAATTAACATCCTATATGTTCTCAAACCATTGTTTGAACATTTTAAAACTTATATTTGCCCTTTCTTAATAAGAATCAGTGTTTTCGTTTCTGAGGCATAATGTTCCTTGATGTGGTTAAATTATAAATTGTATTGGTTGTCCAATACAAACGTTTACTTTTTGAAATTTCAACATCATTTCAGTCATCAATAATATGTTTTTTGCACCTTTATGGAAACCTACAAGCAAATTGTAAATATGCAACCATTTTTATTCTGCAATTTAACTCAAACTGTTTTTTTTTACTGGCAAAGAACAATTCATTTTTAAGAACAAAAGTGAGAAAAGAATCAGAAAATTTGCAACAATGGCTAATCAGAATAATATCAGATTGAGATAAATTCTCTGAATTATTTAAAAGATTTGGTCTTTATTTGCGAGTATTATTACGAACATGCTGCACTTTACTCAAAGAAAAAAGAAGCAAAACATTGCAGACAAAAATAAAAGTGTTTAACAACACGCAAACATATCATTACTGTATATCATGCATCATGCATTTGATAATAAACGATCTAAATAAAACTCAGAATAAATTTTAATTGTAAACATATGTTGTATTTAGGCGGTAGATGCTCTATTTGTTATACTATTTTTCATTCCGAGGCCCCTCTTCGATCATATAAGTACCATTGCTCCAAGTTAAATAATTGTTTCTTTAAAAAGGTACATTATGCTTCGGAAAAGAAATAATTTTATTTATTTGAAATAACACTAGTCATATCAGTTTTAGAATGTTAAAATAATGTTTTTAAAACATGTTAAATGTGTGTTACCTGAAAAAAGTAGGAATAAGTGTGACACAATTTGTCGTAAAAGAAGCAAAATGTAAACAAAAAAGATGCTTAATGTAATTAGGAAATATTTCTGACACTAAAGAAGTACATGAAAAATGAAAAGCCTTAGAGAAATAAAAATTAAGTTATTTATGAGGCAAAGTGGGCCTATAAGAGCTTTTGAATTATGAAGAAATTTGATTGCTTCACGATGAAGTAAGAATCGATCCCATTAAGATATTTCGTAATAATATCATATAACCATAATGGTAAGCAGTTCAAAAATATCTAAAGTATGTAAAAAAACAAAAAGCAAACGATTGAAATCCATCCGAGACAATAATTTCAATTCAACCGTTGAAATCGTCGTTATATTTATCAAAGTTCGGTAACTTGCAGGTATACTTCCTTTTTTACTACCTACTAAAATTTCGAAATAACTGAGACAGAATGATTCGATCAAAGAGCGTTGACATATAATGAACGCAATAAAGTCTCGAATTTCAATCAGTTGCCTTGAAAAGCACGTATCTCATGTCATATAGGACTAATTTGAAAAGGGAAAATAATTGGCGAACAAGAGAAGAGCATTGATTTGGTTAAGGTAATAAAACATGTCATATAAATGGCTCGGTAAACTGTGGTAGAAAATATGCAGAACAGTTTTATTTCAACAAATTCATATTTGGGGTTGCATTATTGCATGCAGTAATATGTAGTGACCTTGAACTTATAGTTAAGCTTTATATTATTCAAAATTAAACTGTGGATTCAACTGACGTTAAATCCGTGCGTTTATATCTTTAGGAAAGGATCTGTTTTACGCGAAGGCAAAAACAAAAAATGAATCAGGCATAAACGTTTACGGACGAATTGTACTTATTCAACGTTTTATGCATGTACAAATGCAGAAGCAATCGTGCTTTAATAAGGCCACCGCCATATGGGCTTTAAATGCGTCATTGTGCTTCGGCTGATGTTCATGCGCTAAAATACAAAGGAGGAATGATCCTTTATTGCTATTTTATTTGAATTTTAGCAATAAATATTGCTTTTCACAAAGAATGATATTTTAGAAGATGTTAATATCTCTCTTCTAACTAACAATCGTTCATTTTTAACAGTAATTTTGAATGAATGAATTTATATTTTGTGTGGATGTATTCAAAAGTTGTAAATTGCAGCTTATAAACTGAATTGAAACTTTCCTTGTGTAGCGTTATTGCTCGGGGCCCAAATTAACACTATTTATATGTTTTATTAGAAAGAAGAATGACGTGAAAAACATTATTAATCATTTAAATGTTTATCACGTCATTTCTCACTCATCTTGCGTTTACTACCGAATAACAGTTTAATAAAACATATAGATAGTATAAATGATTTAAAACTTTGAAAGGTATATAATTCTTCAGGAATTGGTGCAACTTACTAGTAAGCTATTTCAATCAATGTCAACCTTTTAAGGGTTCTGCATGGAAATTGATTTTATATTCCAAGAGAGGAAAATCGAAACTAAAATTGCTGTTTCGGCAAATATGCATTGAAACTCTGGAGACTTCCTTATTGAAAACCAATGGAGACAGAGTCATTAGGAAATGCCATTTTAATTCTATCCATGTTATGAGGAAATCTGCAGAAAAAATTAAAAAAAACATGTCATTATGACATTGCACTACATTCTTACTTTAATTACATTTACTACAATTAATTGATTTTCTTATTTAAGAACATAATCAATGCTGAACTTCTGACATTATTTGAAGATGATATGACATTATATGTTAGTAAAAAATTACCATCAGTGTGTCATTAAATGTTATTTTCTATACCATATACCAATACTTGATTGAGACATTTGTATTAATTTTTTGAAATACATTCTAGTAAATTAAATTGTTAATACCGTGGCATGAATAAACGCCACATGTACTCGACATTCAAAATAGTTTTAAAAAATGAATACAAATAATATTTTACAATGAAAATATTTCTATGAAGAGTAAAGAATTGTGTAACAATGGCGATAAACATCAAGAAAAAGCTGTCACTAATTATATTTACTTCGCTGTTTTTGTCACGGAAATGCTGCGTCATACAGATAACATTTCAAATAAAATGTTATCATCACAACATACAAAACATAAAAATAACATAAATCATTGATATATCACATGCATCGTCGAAACAAATATAGATATGCACTTTTGAAATATGTTTATAGTCACAAAATAATTCGACTCGTTCACATAGTTTTCACATGCATATTATCTTAATAAATTCATTGTAAATGATTTTAATCGAATTATCATATACATGACTATCCTTCAGACATGATAAAAAACAATTCTATGACTGAATTTTATTGAAAAAAATTAACAAATGAATATTATAATGACATAGCAGTTAAGCAATTTTCAACCAATTGTACATTGTAATCATCAACAATAATTCAGTTTATGTATAGCAATCGCGGGTAAAGTTTCAACTTTCGAAAACATTTATTTTCCTTCGTTAATGGTGACTTTAATCTGAAATCTGTAAATAGTAATTTAAAAATAACAGTTGCCATGTAATATTTTCAAAAATTAACCTAATTCAACAATAGATGACAAAATTTCATGTAACACGTAAAATATCATAGAGCACTTAGGACAATTCTTTATGATATGATACAAAACGATTTTGTTTGACAAATAATTATAGAATGTCTTCACAATAAAACATGATTGCGTTATATTGCGTAAATTTGTATGTATTTGACCGAGAAAGATTCATCCTTTACTCTAAGTCATTTCTTTTCCCATCAATGAATTCATATGAGAATTATTTATGATATTGTATGATATTAAAAATAATAACTTGTTAGAAATTACATGGTGGTGAGAATGACATTGCAATGTATTTGTAATTTATTAAGTTGTAAAAGAAAATAGAAAATGACATAATGGCACTACAAAGATCTATTTCCGTTTATGTCTTAACTACAACCTTCACCGTAATATTGCTTAATGGAAAGTTGGCCAGGCTGTTGAATGGTGTAATGCATGCACGTGATACACTGTCAGGTATTTTGATCATGTGAATCTCTCTCATATTTATAGTTAAGTTATTTTATTCTTAATTTACTTTTTTATTAGAACAGTGGTATTATGTTAAAAGTCTTAATTTTATTAGTCCGTTTATAACAGTGGTATTATGTTAAACTGTATGGCCTCAGTTGGTCTAATAAAGTTTCTTCTAAGAACTTTGACTAGGAATATTTACTACGTTTGTTTCCTTAAAAGTCAATGACCAAAAATACATGTGTAATGACATGTAACATTTGCTTTGTATTCGCACTTAAATGATTTCCTGTTAAGTGCAAATTACAGATGCATAGCAAAATTTTCAAAAGTATTATACAAATTAAGAAAGAGTAATGCATTGACATCTTGAAATAAGGTTACTACCAAAAATCGTTTTGAACATTCAAGACAATCTTAAATGCAAGGCAGGCTTGCTTGTGTATTGCCTCAGAAATATTGAAATATGTAGGTCAGAATAATTTTAACAAGACATCTCGACAATTACGTGAGCAATATATTGCTTGACTTTCAAGAGATTTTCATTATAAAACGTTTCCCTCTTATGAATCAAAGAGAAGATATTGAACAGAGAAAATGTAAGTCAAATGTCAAAATGAAAACTGAATGTCTTGGAATTAAGTTTTGACGTTTTTAATTTCTTACTTTCGAAACAGTAATAGAAATGGTCATGTATGTTTTGTAGTATGATAAACTACTAGTTGTTCTCACTTGTTTCAATGTTAGATAAACCGCAAAATATTCAAGAACAATTATAAGCATTTCTCAACCGCAATGACAGTCAGCAGGGCACGAACCAGTATATTTTATGACGAGTATCAAAGGCAGTTTTGTATTGATAACATACCTGTCTCTTCGCATAGAAAGTCATGTGATACAATGTTTTATTATATACTTTTGAATGAAATATTGAAAAATATTGATTGATTAAAATGCGTATTTTCATTTTCCGTATTTCCACTTCAGAAATTCATTTTTCACTGATGTGAAACATATTTTTCCTTATTTCCACTAGTGTCTTGACTACTTTCTTCTTAATTCAGCCAATACACAAAATTAAAGGAGAAGTCTTAAGAAAATTGTAAGTTCAAAAAAGACAGAAAGTATATAATAAACAGAAAATTAAAATTTTTCCTATTATACAGGATTAATTGTCATCATGTGATGTGCAAATTATCCTATTTATTTTCAAACCACTCAATGAAAATAAATCCTGTATTAATTTTAAAAAAATACTTGAATATCCTCTATTTCATCCTTTATAGCAGAGATTCTTTCATATACATTTGGTCGGAAGAAACATATTTGCCATTTCTTGGAAGAGATAAAAAAACTATACAAAAAGAATATAATTGTAACAAGACAAGATTATTTATTTTTGCTAAAAGAAATTTCCATATTGTCATTTTATATTGCATGTATTTTTCAAAATACAGATAAAATGTTGAATAATAGAGTGAGGATGAGATTGGAATCTTTTTTTTAAACTATCAAATTGTCAGAAACATCCGCAAACATAATGGCTTTACAGAAATCCATTTCCTGTGACAGATGATAAGTTTGCTTTTAAAGCAATATTGTTTTAATAATATTGGGCTATATGCGCAGTTTAAACATGAATGTAGACGTCAGAACTTGCACTTAATTCTAAAACGAAAAACAATTCTTCATACAAATGTCATGTTATTAATAATTTGCATTTTTATTAACAAAAACAGTTTTGTTCTGAAAGTGTTTGATCATTAATATACATCTTAATTCAAAAATGGAACTTTAAAGTAGAAAGTTTTATTTTTTGATTTTGCACATTTGTCTTTCTTGTAAATAGAATCATGTTAAGATTAAAATACGAACGTACTCACGAACAAATAGTAGAATATTATGAATCAAAACAAAATCATATTACGTATAAATATTTTTAGATAATGTCATTGAGTAATACCACTTTTGCAAATATCTAAAAATAAAGTATTTTATCATAACATCAGTTTCTCTATTCCTTCAGTTATCTCGTTTTCTGTTACTGGCATCACCATCTATTTCCCGGAGACTTTATCTATTAATTCATTTCCTCTAATATTATGTGTGAGTGTGCACCTACAGTTATCACTGACAATGGCATTATGAAAAGTGATCTTAGAGCGTTTTGTTTATTTGCTTGTGTACTTGTATCATTAGCTCGTATCCTATGTTTCCTCGTTCTGGGACTTTGTTTAATATATACGGAAGGGTTTCTGTTAAAAATTGAAATGGTTTATGGTTCGAAAAATCCTTTCCTTATAAATGATAATAAAAATGACTTTTGTAGAGAGGATATATTACGAATTACTTCTAACCTGGTACAGCTTCTAGCAACTGGGTTTGGGAAAGTGGTCTAAAGAACTGTCACCAGTGTATATTGGCTGGATAGCTGCTAGTCGCGAGTTGAATCCTACGCGAGGAGGGATTTTTTTCTGATGGCATTTGCGTATTTCCTTTACGATTGTGAAATGTTCATAATAATAAACATAAAAGTTGTACATACATAAGAATATAGGGGCTTCCCTCTTGTAAAAGTCGTCATCTACATTTTATTAAAATTCATACAAAGATGTTTTTGAATATGAATTTATCTCACACAACATTTATTCTAAAAATGTATTCAATTTTTGTTTTATAAAAAGGGGCAGGTCAATATCCTAATAGCTCTGTCGTGTGTGTCTCTTTGGAGAGAAGAGAACATAGTTTACTTAACTTGGTATTCTGAGTTTTCCTTGAACAAAAATTTATTTTAAGAAGATTATTTGATTTCAAAATAGATTCTCGAGATGATAACCAATAAAATTATCTAACTACAGTCAATAATGTAACAACAGTAATGAATTCATCTGAGGCTTTTATTTCATTATGGTTTTTTTTCAGCATCAACACAAGGTCATTAATCAAATAATAATAATTTGTTTTCAGTTGCTGATTCACACAGGATTCTAAATGTAAAAGAAAGTCTGAATAAACACACACGTTTGTATGATTACGTGATATTATGATATTTAAAGGTAAATGTAAATGAAAATTACGCAATTAACGCAGTTTTAGTAGGAAGCATTTAATGAGATCTGCAAGTGTGGACATTGCAGGTTCTAAGACCTCTAAGCCTTTGTTTGATACACTCAAAAGTTGATGAATGAGAAAAGTATGACATAAAGGCAGCCGAGACGAATTCTTTTGAATTATTAATGAGTATTCTTTGTCGTGGATATATCAAACACAAACATGGATGTAAATCAAGGATATATTTCAGATAAAACACGCATAGCATAATAAACTTCAACATTACCATAGATCAAAGCCTGTGTAATGCACTTTAAGCATTAGCAATATATATTCGAAAAAAAGAATTTTCGAATTTTTCATTGATTGCCGGTTGTAGTACTGAGCAATTTATACATCGATCTTCTTTATAGATATGATTGCAAATGTACATTAGCATTTGTATAAGGATGAGAAAATTTCGTGAAAAAAAGATTGAGAGTTTAGTTTTTCTTTTATCATACATAATGAGTCATTTGCATTAGTTCAATAAATTATGTAGTTGTTTAAATCATTTCACCGTTAGTATATGGACATTTATTGTTTAAGATTTCTTAAATATTTGCAATGTCTATTAATATGCAGAGTTTATTGCAACAGATCAGATTGTAACGTGTTGTAATAAAGAAAGGAAGGCATATGTGTTTTTACTTCTTGGCCAGCAATTATTCCAAGGGGGGTCAAGAATCATATTTGTGCGTGATTTCCACTAGTTATTTGGTGATTTTCGCAACAACAAAAAAGAGTTGTTAACCTTATGTCCAAAATTGCCATTGTTCTATATCACTCTATCAATCAAATATTTTTCAGCTTTATGAATAATTATGTCAGATGACGTCAATGCTTGATACTTATTTTATAGGTTATAACAGGTACTTTGTCTAGTTGTACTAACAATGTATAGGCTTTATCATTTTGACTTAGTCTAAAGGCGTTTTCAGGCGTTTTCGTATAAACTAATAGGCAAAGTTAAAACTGTTCAATAGAATTTCTTAAAACTTGACATATTGTTAGAATATGATAATAGAAACATTTTAAGCGAATACAAAGGGGTCACCGTTTTCGTTTTTGAGTAATCTGCCCAAAAACGTCCTTAAAAATGAACATTGAGCAATGTATTGAATTACTATCATATGGAATCATTTGAAATTTGACAAAAATAAATTGAACAACTTTCTCTGTCAGTATTATTAAAAAACAATAAGTATGTCTAGACTTTCCAAACAGTTTATTCATCTTAGTATAGCGAGTTATTTTAGACTCCATAACATGCTGTCAAATAAGTATTCCTAACGGATATATTACTTCAAGGATACAGTCATCAATGTCAATATTTATTAACAACAGACATGTCATTTTTAAGTAAAGAAATCATTTGTGGTAAATAAACTTCTTGCACAACATTTCAAAGGGTATTAAGCAATATATAATGAAATATTTCCATTTAAATGCATAAACAGTAAAATAATGATGTTGTTTTGATGATTCTAAGGCACGTGTTTATTCTTGAAAATGTAGGTAAAAGAAAATGTCTCTTCTATTTAACCCGCATGAATATTGTATATAAACAAAATAAAATGTTCCGAAACAAGGTATTATTCTGCTACTATTGAATAAGTACTCTTTCATAAGGTGTATGTACCAATCTCTCTTAAGAAAAATAAACATTTTTCTTTCATAAAGGTACTTTTGAGATTATTCTATCTCAAAATTCAAACAAAAGCTTTGTTAATTACAAGCATCAAATATATGTATTTTATGTCTCATAAAATCATTATATGCAAGACTTAGTCTACATAATATCACCGAAGTAAATCCGCATACTGCATCTTCCCTGCCAAAAGTTTATACCTGTCAGATGTGTCGGAAAATTGCCGTATTCATGTTATACTAATAGCTTGATAAAGCCCAATTATAAATCTAATTAAATTATGGAAGACTCGCTCTATTCAGAAGACATATTATCTTACAATAAATTTAATAGAAATGATTTCAATCATATGGATATATACATATCATTGTGCCAAATGAAGAAATATAATATTCCATTTCTAAATTCGGTTGTTAAAAAAAGCATGCTATGATAATGTTATTTCATTCTAGGACTCAACAGCCAAATTATTATGGAATGTACATTTAAAAAACCTCAAATAAATTTTTTTTGTGTACTCAAACGGATGGCCAAAATTTGCAGTTTAAAAACTATTTTGCATATATATTAGGTCAGTAAAAACAACAACAACGGCTTTGCTAGTTCCCAATTCTTATAATAAATGCGTTAGAATTAAAATCAAGAGTAGTTATTCTTACAGTACAAATTATTATCTATCTTTCAAATTGCCAGAACCAAGTTTCCATGCTGTAATGTCACAGTGCGTACTATTGTAAAAGTATCTGGTAAATAATATTATGTTCAAATATAAAGTAGGAATGACATTGTAATTTATTTGTAAACTTTAAAAAACTTTAGAATTGTTAATAAAAGAAAATAACATAATGGCACTTGTAAGATCCATTTCCGTTTGAGACTGATCTACTGCCTTCAAATAAATATTGTTTTCTTCAATAATAATGGAACGTTTGCCAGATCGTTGGACGTTGTAATGCATGCATTCGGTACACTGACGTGTAAATGATCTTCTCAATAATATTGATAGCGAAGTAGTTTTTTGTCTTTATTTATTTATTTTTATATTATGTTTTATAACAATGATAATATACACGTATGCCATAATGTTTGACCTTTGATTGGTGGAATAAAGTAAAAAAAACATTTAAGTCTTCAAAGCTAGAACTTTGACTAGAAATATTAACTACGTTTTTACTGAAAACAAATGACAACGATACATATAAAGGTTGCTTTACATGCCTATTTAAAACAATTTCTTGTCAAGAAAACGATTAAAATATTAACATGAAATAAGATCTGGCAATAATAGTTTTGCACTTTTAACAATTTTGGTATGTTAAATTAGATTTAGCGCAAGGCTGAACTACTTATATATATAGTTATATATATAGTTCCATATTGCCTTCAGAAAAAATATAACTAGGTCAGAATAATTTCATTAAAAAACCTTAACATATTTCTTCATTATTAAACGTATCCCTCTTACAAAATTTTAATTCTGAGCTTTCATTATCTGGGATATTAACGTGTCTCTAATTTATAAACTGCAAAACAATCAAGAATATCTTTAGGCGTTTCTCGTTCAGGACAACCGAACTGACAGTGAGAAGGGCTTCGACCAGTATATTATATTATGCCGAGTATCAACGGCAGTATTTTTATTGATAACATGCCTATCTTTTCCCATAGAAAGTCAAATGATACAACGTTTAATTTCATTCCTTCTAACAGAAATTCCTTCATATACATAATGACGGAAGAAACATATTTGCCATTTCTTAGAAGAGAAAAAACTGTACAAAAAGAATATAATTGTAACACGACAAAATGATTTATTTTTGCTAAAGAGTAATTTCCATATTGTCATTTTATAATGCATGCATTTTTACAAAAGACAGATAAAAATGTTGAATAATAAAATGAGGATGAGATTGGAATCTATTTTTTAAACTATCAAATTGTCAGAAACAACCGCAAATATAATGGCTTTACAGAAATCCATTTCCTTTGGAGGTTGATAACTTTGCCTTCAAAGCAATTGTTATAGTGTTTTATTCATTAATATTGGACTGTGCAATTCAAATATCAAAGTCGAATCTAGGACTGCAATTAATTTTTTAATGAAATAAGAAAGTTTTCCATACAAATGTCAATAATAATTTGTGTTTTTAAAAATAAATTCAGATCATTTATATACAGCTTTATTGAAAAATGTGATAGGAGTTTTTAATATGCTCAAATTTGCATTTTCGAAAATCAGGATTACATGTATTAACAAGAAATTGAAACCGATTAAGATAATGGCTGGAAATTAATGATTAAAATAAATGTTATTAAATAAAAATACATTTAGATACAGTAAATTAGCTAATTAGATGGGCTCAGTGCTTCAAATCTTCTGCAAATGAAGTCTTTTGTCAAAACATCAGTTCCTCCATTGGCTAAGTCTAATCCTTTATGTATCTCGTTATGTTATTGACATTGCTATTTTTTCCAAATGTCACAGAAAATTTTTTGCTTAAGTGATTAAAAGCGTTGTGTTTATTTGCTTGTGAGTTTATGGTCGGAAGATGGTTAACCATGCGTATTCCACACTCTTGGACTTTGTTTAAAAATGCAAATTGGATTTTTATTTAAAACCGAAATGGTTTATGACTTCTTTTATTATCACAAATAATGACTTCCTGAAGCGGGGCTCTGTTACGTATGAGTGCATATAATGCTAATAAACACAACAGTTTACTTCCAACAGTTGCGTCGGGGGAAGTGGTCTACAGAGTTGTGTACATCATTTGGTAAGCTGCGTGTATGAATCCTTCTCGGATAGGGATGTTTTTCTAAGGGCATTAGCATCTTTCTTTTACGATTATGAAATGTTCCTAACAGTAATCTATGCATAAGAATTATTGTATACCCATAAGCATTTATCTTATTGTTGCTAGTTTTTATTTTAGCTTGCAACAACTGGTAATAAAAACATATAAAACTATATACAACTTTGTTAAACATATAATTCGGATAAAGACAATGAGATAAGAAAGTTAAAGACAGTCTATATTTAATATTTGTCTCTCCGAAAAGTACATATTAAACATGTTATGATCAGCTTCTCTGGGACTAAAATTCCCACTTAGAAAATTATTTGATTTCAAATTATTTCACGAGATGATAACAAGTAAAAGTATCAAACTTCTATCAATTAAGAAAAAACAGCATTGAATTTATCTGAGACTATAATCTTAATTTTTTCTTCTCCCAGCATCATTACAAGGCAATCTATATTAAAAGTAGATACTCCAAAATGTA
The DNA here is from genome assembly GCF_026571515.1 of Ruditapes philippinarum. Classification (NCBI taxonomy): domain Eukaryota; kingdom Metazoa; phylum Mollusca; class Bivalvia; order Venerida; family Veneridae; genus Ruditapes; species Ruditapes philippinarum. Next base: position 74,913 of record NW_026854596.1, read on the forward strand.
CAATAATGTTTAAAATTCTCATTGATTCATCGAGTAATGAGGATTAGAATAGAAACACAATCGTTCGTCATTTCAAAATGTTTTCAAGATAAATTCACGAGATGATAACCAATAAAACTTCCAATTTTCTAACAGCATCAACACAAGGCCATTAATCGAATAAAATTTGTCTTTATTTGCTAAGTTGCGCAATGTGCTAAATGTCGAAGTAAGTCTGAATTTAAAGAAGATATAACCACACATATCTGTATTTTTACGTGCAATAATGACACATAATGGCACATTTAATGACAATAACGCAATTATCTTATGCCGAGGAGAATGCATATCATGAGATATAAAAAAATAAATTTTGCAGGTTGTAAGCTCTTAGTCTATAAGATTTTGTTTGATACACAATAGAGATGATAGATGAGATAAATATCACATAAAAGCAGTCGAGACGAATTATTTTGAATTATTCATGTTTATTCCTTTGTTATGAATATATCAAACACAAACATGGCTGTATATCAAGGGTATATTCTATATAAAAATACGCATAGCAAAATAAACTTCAACATTGTCACAGATCAAGTCCTGTGTAATGCCTTTAAGCGATATAAAATTTTATTAATTATATTTAATTTGTCATTGATCCGCAGTATGAATCAGTGTCATAGGATGAGGTAATTTTTTACAGAACTAATTTATTCATGGATTAGATTGCAATTGTACTTGTTTAAATGTCAGATAATATAGAGCATGTTTGTGAAGTTTTGTAAAGCTTGAAGGTTCAGTTATTCTGGTTTTATCAAATATGGCGTGGCATTTTCGTTTCAATCATCAACATTTTTTTAAATATTCGCAATATCTGTTAATTTTTAAAGTTTATTGCAACAAATTGGTGGGGGACACGTTGGATTTAGTTTGGAAGGTTGCTAATTTGCTACACGTAATATGAATAATATATGATAATAATAATATGATAAACCCATCATCATTGACTAAACAGTCATAATTATAATGAATTTTTATCTAGTAATAAAAGACAAAACAAATATTTCAAGATTCGACTACCGTCATAGTCTCTTTGGTATGACTGGTATAGAGTAAATATTAATTTTTCAAGACTTGGACGTATGAACTATGCAGCTTTACCGTTAATCACTGACATTGACTTGATATATATCTGTGAAGGTAATTGATTGATTCAATAATTGTAACAACACAAAAGTACAGTAACTATGTAGTTAAACAGAATCAGACAAATAAATCAACCTTAAAAAACAAACCTTAACTTGACTTTTTAATGTCCATTTTATTTTGTTTGGTAAATCAAATCCGTTCAAAAATCTACTATAATTTAACTATTTTTTGAAACAGTTAAAATAGTTACCAATATTTACATTTTCTTTTAAAAGACAAGATCAATGTGAGATGTATTCTCTTGGGTTTTTATCAAATGAATAATTGTCTTTATGGAAACCGACATTTTCATATTTCATTCTTCACATGTAAGTCCACCGTAAATTGTTTGTGCAGCAATGAAGTTTTCCAATAAATAGCCATGACCTTCCTTTTTTCAATAATTTCAAGTTTGTTTATGAATTTTAAAAATGAAAACATTTGAACACCATAATTACATTTTTTGTTGATACAGCTTTAACATTTTTCTTTTTATAAATTACACGTATATAAGAAACTTCTATAAAAATCAAAGTTTTCTAGCCATTCTGTCAGACATATTGTTCTGTTATTCTTTCAATTTTACTGTTAGTTACACAAAACTGATGAATTCTCATGAAAACGAAATGAAAGTAATTTAAGCAAGAAATCTTAAACATAGTGTCTTACTTTGAAACTTAGACACTACCAATAAGCTGTTTTAAAGGATCGTATTTGAAATATGCCAGCCAATATTAAGCTTTGTAAGAAAAGTGTGTTAGCAGGATACGTTTTCGTAATTATTATTTAGGAGAAGTTGGGATAGAGATCTGTAAAATTACTTTTAAATTCATATCAATCTTGAAAGAAAATGAAATAATTTCCTGGTTAACATTGTTAGCACAATTACTTGAAAGGATATGTCAACAATTACTCTTACTATTACTAGCATCTAGGGTCATGGTTACAAGGTTAACAGAGTTCTATATTTTTGTCTTTAAGATATTTATTTTCGTGGCAATTTATAACTTCTTTAATAACTATCTAGTTCGCTTTTTTTTGTTCCATGAATGTAAATGTAAATGTAAAGAATCAACAACGTTCTGTTTGTGTGTTGAGATTATGATGCAAAAAAAATCAGAACATTTATATATAAGATGGACCGAACGCCATAACTTGACCAAAATAGTGTTGATTCGGAATTTTACATCAAAACAAACATAGAATTGTAAACTATTCAAACCACTATATTTTTTGCTTACGTTTGTGAAATTTAAGATAGCTACAACAGACAAATTTCTCTGAAAAACTGTAATGTACTTCCTACTTCTTCCCAGGAATATCAAACATCAATGAAGTCTCTAAAGTGAACGCAGAAAATTCCGAGAAATTATCGGAGAACAGTGCCGGAAATATTTGTCATATATTTCAGACGCCGTGTTGTCTACTTTGTAAGAAACTAACAACAACAGCAAAAAAGCAATAAAATAAAAAGTACAAAAAAAACTTGTTATTTTATGTAATATTTGATAATGCAAAATGATACATATAGTGAAATAAAGAGTGTGAAACAATAAATTTGAAAAAAAATACGGAAGCTTCGGCAGTTAACTTCTAAATTGTCATACTTCACAACAACAGGTGTTAAGTACCGTGTGGCAGATATAAGTTATCCCGTCCTTCTTCAGTGTTGTTATATTTTTTCTGGTCATTAATTGCAGCACAGAAGTATTGAAAATTTAAAACCGCTCAAGCCGACGCTAGGAAGCGTCAGAGATGTTGCACATTTTCATTATGATCCCTCATGAACAGACACAATAAAACCGAGTCTGCAATTTTCATGTAATTTTGTTGTTTTAAAAGCCATAAATGTTCAATGTTTGTAAATGTTTCATCTTGTTTCATAGTCATCAATATATCAATTCGAAGAGAAAAAGTTTCTCGTCTTTTTTTAATTTTCGAACCAGACAAGGTCGGATTTAACAAATAATATAAAATATATAAAACAGATGTCTATAGTTTAAGAGGTAGACATATATATATTGTTAAAAATGATTTCATTAAGATTTATGGATGAACCATTCTACAGATTTTGTAATAAGGATTGACTTTCAAAACCAAAAGGAGAAAAAAAAACAGACATCGACATAACAGACATAGAGGATTTCAGAAGAATACAAAATAATCAAATATAAAGTCAAAAATGAAAAAAAAACGTATGAGAGAAAAAACTGATATTGCATCTATAATTAAATCAATTGATGTAAGTGTACCAATAATATGATTTATAGCATTTCCCCTTTGAGAGCATTTTTAGATTTTCTTTAACATTGTCGTCGTCAACATACCACAATTTACAGTTATTGTCATTGGCGCTGGTATACAATTTACCATTTAAAAAATGGTCCTGGTTATGTTGAGAACTTACCCTTTTAAAATTGTCGTTATTTTTAAGGCACATAAAACTTTAAAAATGAACCGTTTTTTTTTTCTGAGTAAAGGACAAATATGTGTTTTATAGTGTTGTTATAATAGATTAAGAACAAGTAAGATGCTTTTAACTAGATAAATAATTGACTGAATGTTTTATTGATATAAAGGTAGAAAAAATTAAGTATACTTATTGCCAAAACGCAAATGGTTAAAGGGGTAGTTCATGTAAATGGCCAATGAGCACCTTTTTGGAAACTGTATCAGGTCACCAAAAATAAAAGGCTTTTGAAAAAAAAGATTGCTTTTTTAGGCTCATTGTTGCTTTAAATAAGTGTTATTGACTATCAGTTATTCTATCACGACCCGCATTTTTCACTATTGAATATAGAAGAACCAAAAGTGTCTGTTATTATGCAACTGTTGACGTTCTATATTAAGATATCTGACGTAATTATTAAACATGTTACGTAACCCACTAAAAATCCGTTGCGCTGAAAATAAGTACGGAAACAAATCAGACGCAATTTTGCTTAATATCAGGGACGGCAGCATTTATTTGTTGATGTCGTGTTAGAATCGAAATAATACATCCATATCGGTGATTTTATCGTTTGATAACATCATTGTTTGTCGTTCGGATGCGCATCATTATATCACTCGGGCTACGCCCTCGTCATATAATTCATCGCATCCAAACTCCAACGATAAAATCACTGTTTGGGATATATTATTTCTTAAATATTCTAGAAAAAAGCAAACATGCAAGGATACTATTTGATTCTCGCATACGCCGGGCGTGTAGTTTAAACGTTTAAACTCAAATCATTTAATTCAGTGCTTTTTTAAATGCTTGCAATTGATCACGATTTTCAATTTTTAAATTCTTTTTTTTAATGTCATCAATGCGATGTCACAATCGTCAGGATAACTCGTTGACTTAGATTAAGATTTTATTAACATCTGTTCTTACGCTTAAGTAACAAACTTTGCATTTGACATTTGCTAGAATAATTCGCAATAATTTCAACGCTTGAGACGTTTACGTTTAATATGTTAACAACCGATGAAAGTCGTCTGTCGTAGACTTATTTGCCCGAATCTACAACTTGCATGACATCTTATTTAATTTCTGGCTCATTCCTGACATATCTATAATAAAAACCAGACAATTTCATACAAGATATAGATCTTGCATTTCTTGGCCAATTTTGTTCCGTGGATTGTCAAGTCTTTTATTGTTATGACATAAGCATTGCATTAAGTTTGTGTGCACACAAATATCAATTACTTCAAATGTAACATATGACAACTGCTTCAGTGTATTTTTGGCTATGTGTACTAGTGTGATTTGTTTTTTTCAACAGCTAGTCGCGTGTTTGAATCTTAGTTGTGTGATATGAAAATACACATCCTTTTTTTGTTAGTTCAATTCTTTAAGGTTGTATGACTGTAAGGTCCTTTGAATAACATGTAAAATGCATGGAAGGGAAAACATTTATAACGTTTTCTCACAAAACAGCTTTTTGCTATGAATTAAGTTAGAAAAAAAATGTGGTCTCTTGAAAGTTTAGTTCTTGACTGTAGAGTATACTTTACATTGATTAATTTGAAATAAATTGAGCATAAATTGCGAAATTAATCCTGTTGTATTTATGTTTAATATTCAAAATTATTCGTAAACTACAGCATGTTTGTGTGTCATTTATTCAGCAACAAAACAATAAGCATAAATAATACAAACTTACTTGTCTTGTCTGCCTTAAATTGTTTGTTATCTAATTCGTCATCTTTTCTGTCATTATTTGCAGCGCTTATAAATATAGGTTGGCAGGATACATTTTCTGGCATATTTAACTCGATTTTCTAGTGATTGCAACGATGCTAAAAAATCTAATCTTACACTCTCGCGCTTTAAAATAGCGTCATTCTTACGCCTTGCATAAATTCAGTACGTGCCTAGGATGACTTCTTTTCGCCGTTATGACTTAGTTAATAAAGTTGTAAATGCATGTACAAACGCAATTATAAGAAAAATTGATATGTAGATGAAATATCTTTATTCGTTATTCCCTTCCAAAGTATTATTAATATTTGATATGCAGCAAAAAGAATTTTAATTTCCAGCTGTAAATAGAAGACAAATGAAAGTTTATGGGTGATCTACAGTAAGTTCTTGGTGTACCATATATCCAGCAACAAAACAGTAAGCATTAATAATTCAAAGGAATAAGTCTCGACTGCCTTATATTAATAGTCATCTAATATTCACCATCCTTTTAATGTCATTTAGTGAGTTTATAAAAGTAGGATAGCAGGATCATATCAGGTTAGATTACCTACTTCGACAATATCATGTTCCATTCCTTTTGTATGACAAGCTTTGCGCTTTAAAATAACGACATTTTGATGCCTTTTATAAATACGTACATTGCGGGATTAAAATGACTATTTTTCGCCGTTAAGAATGAGTGAATAAAGTTGTTAATTCACACACTACTAAAAGAAAATTGTGCAAATTGAAATACTTGTAATATATTCGTTTTCCAAATTTCTTTCTGAAATATAATTTATTTATAATATGCAAGAAAAAGAATCACATATCGTCTGTCGTTTCACACGGGATTATTCGGTTCTCGTTTTTATGAAAATAAAAGTGTTCCAGTTTTCATTCGTTTACATCTGCACTGAATGATACTTACTAACGAAAATGTAAAAGACATTCTGGTACGGAAATTCATATTAAACCAGCTGTAAAACAGTATCTATCGAAAGCAAGGAACAAGTGTTTGGTCTAGATGAGTAAAATTGTTAATGGAATATAAAAGTCGAAAATGTCCATGCAAGTTTTGACTGAATTGACATGTTTCATCACCGTTTCTACAAGATAGTTTCAAAGGAACACTTTATGTGTCTGAAGTTTCTTTTAGCTGTTTTTGTTACTATGTTAAATGTAAATATAATTTTAATTTCAACAATTTCAAAATTGTATTTTCCTGTCAGATTAGACCACTTGTGGGAGTATTGTTTTTTGAAGCTCACTATCATTATGGAATAATCCGACTATGATTTGTAATACTGCTTTAATTGTATGATTATTTAGCACAATTTTTAGCACATTTTCCAACATTTATGCTGAATTCTGAACAGAAAAGATCGACCACAGCCTCGCACTTATTTATTTATATAGGTCTGAAATAAAATGTCAATTTCTTACATTTTCTGTCCATTTCAGATGTAGATGATTTAAAATGGTAGTTGAGAATTATTGTGGTTTCATTTATAAAAAGAGCCTGAGTGTAATATTTTTACCAGTAAGGTATCCAGTTTGACTACTTATTTGTTGATTATCTTCTCTTCTTTTAAAATACAGATTTGAACCGTAATTTCAATGATTTATATCTAATAAAAGTTCAATTGGAGAACATTTTTTATATTTAAACTTGTCCCTTAAATCTACTTATTATTTTGACAGTTTTTAAAAGATAGCTTTAATATGAACAACAAAGGTCTGGCAAACTCTCAAAACATTGCTGTTTAATTAAAAATAACTGTAAAAATATATTAAAATTTCTGCTAGGTACTTTGTCGTTGTAAGTGGGGAACGTAGATTATAAAAAAACTCTTAACAGGCTAAACATTATATTACTTTTGCATATGTCAAGATTCCTTGATCAAATTATTCTGTCTCAGTTAATTCAATATGTCGGAAGGCAATATCACATCACACATATACAAATGGCTGCCATGCGAATATCATAACTAATATAGTTTGATACTATAAAATGTCTTAAATTTATTAGTTGACTGCTTTTCAAAAAAGTATTGACAGTGCATTTGTTATTTTCCATAAGAATACATTCTTTGCATTCAATAGCTGAACGAAAGTGATTTATCTCCGCTATGAATCAGCTTTGTTTTACAAAGAAATATTTTCGGCTTGCTGATGAAATAAAATTTTAAAGGCAACACTACGGAATGAAATATTGCTCCAAAGACAAATTTATCAACCTCCAAAAGGAAATGAATTTCTACAACTCTATTAGGTGTGTTTCTGTTTATGACAAGTTTATAGTGTATAAATAGATTACCATGTCATCTTCACGTAATAATTCAACGTGTAATCTCACGCCGGATATCATTTTACAAACGCATGCACCATAAAATGACAATATAGAAATAACAATCTGGCAAAAATAAATCAGAATATGTCATAAGACATTTTTATCCTGCTCTGAACAATAAGTCTATAAAAAATTCTATAATTCTTTTGAACTGAGGCATATGAGGAATTGTCTTTTTGAAAAGAATATATAATACAAAGTCGTTTATTATAAGAAAAGAAGATTAAGAATATAAAATTGCTATTTAAAGAGAGATCTGTCCGTATTACTTTTGAGAGCTTTTGAAATAATTTCATCGTGAACTACGTTAACGCAATATTTGAAAGATAATATGATATCAATAACTACGTTATAATTACTTCAAACTTGGATCATAATCAAAATTACACGATAAAGAAAGTGAGTATTTAATGAATTCTAATATGTCTATAATTTCAGGTTTATTTTTTTAGACATTTTATCACTTTTTTTATCATTTTTTGTCCGTTTTCTCGTTCCATGTATGAAAATAGAACGTTATAATGTTCAAATCCACAACATTATGTTTAAGCTTTGACGATTATGATGCATAAAAAGAATTCCGAACATTTATTAATGAAATGGACCAAAAGGCCCAAAACCCTAATCCAAGAAATATGTCCGCGAGATTTCCGCGTGGCATGGTCGTTCTTTGTACCGGTGTTTTAGTCTTTCTGTAAATAAAGTGTATCAATTTTCGTAAAAGTCATTATTTCCTCTAAGCAACCGTGAAAACACCATTTGTCTGATTTCTTTGTAGATTCGTTTTTGTATCATTTTGGAGGGTCTTCTTGGTACAATATAAGGCAAGCAATATGTCCTCGAGATTTCGCGTGGCATGACCGTTTTTATACCGGCGATTTGTTCTTTCTGTACATAAAATGTATCAACTTTCGTAAAAGATACCACTTTCTCGAGCCAACTGTGAAACACCATTTGTGTGATTCCTTTGCAGATTCGTTTTTGTATCAGTTTGGGATTTTTCTTTGCACAATATAAGGCCTAAAGCCCTATCCAAAGCAATGTGTCCGCGAAATGTCCGCGTAGCATGGTCGTGTTTTTGTACCGGCGATTTGTTCTTACTGTATATTAAGTGTACGGAGTTCGAGCATAATCGAATTAGGTTCATTTCAAAAACAAGTTAAATCATTCAGCAGCTGTGCCACAACGTTTGATTTCTAAGTTTCATTTTTCGAACTGCAAGTGAAGGGTAATATTTTCTTTCTTATCATATACAGAATCAAAATAAATGACATAAATAATTTCTTAATCATAACAAAAGTTAGCGTGCTTAATAAAAGTATATACGAAACATATTTGATTAAACTTCATATTTATATTGGAGATTCATATTAATAATTAAAAAAAGATTAAATGATCCATTGGAATTTCTGTAATAATAATAATATTGATAATATTAAATGTTGCTATTTGCTGCAAATGAAATTTAATAGCCTGCTTCAAAAGACCATTGTGGTGTTTGAAAATTATATAAGGAACCTATTAGCTTGATATATTGGATAGTTATATTTCCTTGTTGTTATTATTAAACATTGACTTTCATTCTGATTTTGTGGTTGGTGTTTTACTTTGTTACCACCCTAAATACTCTTAATCTAAGCAAATACAAACAACCATTCATCATAATTCAAAATAAGTACCGACTGAATAGCGAACAATGCAGACAATGATCAGACGGTATCGATATGTCGTCGGCTGATCTTGGTCTGCACTGGTCTCATGGGTCTATAGCAGCATGCTTATGGTTTATTTGCAATAGCATTTCTTCTCATATTCAAATTTATCGTTTACCTACAATTAAATACTGACAACAGTAATGCAAAATATCTTTGCATCCATGTCCAAGAAAAATGACGATTCTTTACAACAGCTTCCTGGAAATTTAAGCCAACTATCCTAAAGCCGGTGTCATTTATACAATAATTTAATAATACAATTGAATACGAATACAAGAATAGAATACTAGAATTGAATAAAAACAATCAGATAGCATTTCATTATTATTTGCCGACGAAAATCGTGAATATTCTTACAATATCATAATCAGAAAGCCCTTGAAATAATATATTTGTTCTTTCAAAGAAAAAAGAACACAAAAACAATTTTGCTTTTTTTTTTTTTTCTTTTTTTTTTCCAGGCTTTGTTTGACTCTTTTATTTCACTTTTTTGAGTGATTACGTAAATCAATAAACCTTGACAATATTTTGATGTTCACTTCCTTGATGAATATTTTCGGATTTGAGTAAAATGATATCAGCTTGAAGTTTTATCTAATTTTTTCATCTTTTCCTTTTGAATTGTTTTACTTCAAATTTGTTGTTTTTTTTTTTCTATTGGATCAGCTCTCACTCAAACTGTTAAAAATGTAGAACAGTTACATATTCTTTTCTTTGGCATAGTTTGTGTTTTACGATTATTTCTGATGGAATTACCAGTTAAGACTGAATTTAGAAAAGGTATATACATTTTATGATTTATATACATTGTGAGAAGTTTCTCTACTTTCAGAAATTAAAAAAATGGTGAAACGAGAAAGGTCGGGGTTATTAATGCGAGAAATTCTAGACACATGATTGATTCATTGGCGGCTCACGTTTAAAGATTTTTAGAATTAAATTGGAAATTGTCAGTTTTCATAAAGCCAATAATGTATTTTCAAAACCCTAGAGAACACGCATGGCGGTTTAGTGACACCTGGGTTCTTGTCTTTTGGAAATAATATTCCTCTTTTAATCCTAAATGTTGCTTGCCATTTTTTCCTAGTTGTTATGTTATCTTGGAATTATAACCGACGAACGATCAGTTGTGTTTACTAGATATAGACATAAGTCAATTCATAAAACTGTTTCTTAAAATGTAAACAGTTTGGTTTTGATGCCTCTAAGATTACTTGTGCCACTGTAAAAATATTTCTGCTCATTTATGGTTTTATCTAAATGACGAATTAATTCCTATGATACTTTTGCTAGAACTTAGTAAACACAGTTGACCAAATGTCCTTGTAGTTGTTCTTTATCCATTCCAAATCATTACTATTAAGACGCATTTAATAAATGTGCGATTCTTAAAAAAAGTGATTCATCCTCCAACCTTGACAATAATTTTTAATATTGTTTCATCAATTTTCTGACATCTGATTTGCAATATTTTTACAGTATGACCCGAAGCCGCCAAGATATTATAACGTATGCCATATTTGATCGTATTAATCTTCATTATAATACAATTCTGACATTTCCTAGACTCATATCAATTGTTCACTCAAACCGGGGTCTTCAGATTAACTTGTATTGAATTTTACATTTTTGCAAATGATTAATGGCTTCGCCTTTAAGACATAGTTGTTCAAGAATTATCTTTAAAAAAATATGGTAGCATTAAGTATTCAAGCTGCATATGAACAATATAATTCTTACTTTTAAAGATTGGAATTACCAAGACAAGCAACGACAACAACAACAATAATAATAACAACAACAACCACAGTCACAAACGCCTGTCTGTGTAATATTACAAAATTAGCTTTCAGAAATGTATGGCTACATTACTAAATCACATAATCACTTTTCGTGACAAATCGATTTAGAGAAGTAGATTTTATGTAGCAGCACAGCATTCTGATATTTACACATCAATTATTCATCGCTTGACTTTAATTGATTGCTTCAAATTCATATGAAGAATCTTTCAATGAAAACTCATTGTCCATCAAATATGTTTCCTGAATTTTATTGTTATCATTATAGGTTGAAACATTACTTTTTCAGTTGCTGCCAATAAATTATGTATCGTAAAAGCAAATCAGCAAGCTCAAAAGTCCTAGCATTCAACTGAGAATCTGTACACGTAACTACATGTCATTAATAGACAAGCGCTGTGCTAACATTTCTGTGTGTATAAAAATAAACAGCAAACAAAAGGAACAAAAAATATCACCACCGACGCCACCGCCAACAACGACAATAACAATAAAACTACAACAACGGCACAATTTTCGCAATAACCAATGCAAGTAAACGTATGTTAAATTAGGCCAAGTTAAATTCTTGTTTCTGTATTAATCTCTTTATATTTTTTCAATAAATAACTTATTTTTTAATAGACGGTTTATAATAGTTATACTAAATAAATATATTGCATTTGACAATAAAACAAAACAAAAAATAAATATAATAATTCTTTATTAATGTGAAACCTTTTTTACATAATTCATGTAATTCAAATTGTTTGTTATATTCGGTAACAACTTAAATGTAGTAATATACATTTATTAATAATAATAAATAAATATAAACCAACGCCAAACTAAACTACATCTTACAGTATAACTTAAAGGGTTAGAATTACAATTGAAATATGATTTTCAGTTGTAAATAGTATAATAATATCATACATTTTTTAAATAAAGATAAACTAAGCCAAACTATACTACATCGTACAGTAACAGTAAGGTTTGAGACATTTAAAAAAATACAATTGTAAAATAATTTTCAGCTGTAAATAGAAGACAAAAGGAACATTATCAAACAGATACTTATTAACTGATAAATCGTTTCAAGTTCATCATCGAGTTCTTGATTTATAATTATGTTTAAGTCAATACTGTTATGTGGATTTTTATCCAAAATTTATCTCTGAACTACATGTCAATTTTTCCAGCAGCAACACAGTAAACATTACTTAGATTTAGTCTCGACTGCCTCAAATTGATACTTATCTAATTCATCATCTTTTTTTATGTCATTTAGTGAGTTTATGAAAAATATGACAGCAAGATACATTTTCTTGCATTTTAGATTGATTTTCTAGTGCTAAAATCTGATCTTACCCCCTTGTATGACAACATTCCGATGCCTTTTATACATACGTACATTGCGTGAGTGAATAGAGTTGACAATTGACATACTACTACAAGACAATTGTGCTAAATAAAATATCAGTTTTCGTGATTTCTTTCTGAAATATGATTTTTGTGAAACATGCAAGAAAACAAAATCACATATCGTCTCACACGGGAATATTCGGCTCTCGTATTTATAAAAATAAATGTGTTCAAGTTTCCATACGTTTATATTGGCACTGAATGATACATACTGAGCGAAAATATAAAAGACATACTGGTACGGAAATTTATATTAATCCAGTTGTAAAACAGTATCTATCGGAACTTAGGAAAATGTGGTCTAGACAGAGACAAATAATAAGTATATATAGTGTCTACGGTCTAGATGAGTAAACGAGTTAATGAAATAAAAAAAGTCGAAAACTTTCATGCAAGTTTTGACTGAATTGGCTCGTTTCATCACCATATCTTCAGGGTGGTCTCAAATGCGTTCATTATGTGTTTGAAGTTTTTTGGGGTTTTTTATTACTATGTTGTACATCATTTTAATTTCAACAATTTCAAAATTGTATTTTTCTGATAGATTACACTACCACTCTTGAGAGTAATGTTTAAGAATCTCACTATCTTTATGGAATAAAATTTTACCTTAACAATAACAAACAAATACCCTCTATAAATATTTTTGTGAAGACTTGTTCTAAAAAAGAACCTGCCTATGATTTTTTTCTACTGCTTCATTTGTATGATTATTTAACACATTTATTTAGAACAATTTCCAACATTTATGCTGAATTCTGAACAGAAAAGATCGACCACAGGCTCGCACTTTTTTATTTATATATGACTAAAATAAAATTTCAAATGTTAAATTTCTGTCCATTTCTTTCTAACGTGTAGATAATTTAAAATGGGAGTTGTGAATTATTGTGGTTTCATTGATAATATAATATCGATGTCTAAAATAAGCTCGACTACTCTCAGTTACCAGCTTTAAATATCAGGAGGGATATATAAACTAGTAGAATCTAACGTCAAATGTTAACATAATGATAAAAGCAAAAAGCCTCAGGACAAATTGAACGCATTGTCAGACACGTGTTATAAATTACAATAAGGCCAAATATACGAAAGGGTTTTTTGTTGAAAAATTGAAATGGCTTATGGCTCGAAAATCCTTTTCTTATGAAATGATAATAGAATGACTCTTGTAGAGAAGATATATTACGAATGACTTCTAACTTACCTGGTACAGCCTCTAACAACTGGGTTTGGTAAAAGTGGTCTAAACATTTTATATATTAGCTGGTTAGCTGGTATTCGCGGGTTTGAAATCTACGCGGGAAGGGAGTTACTCTGATGGCATTAGCGCCTTTCCGTTACGAATATGAAATGTTCATAACAGTAATCATAAAAGTTGTACAAATATAAGAATCCAAGGGCTTCACATTTGTAATAGTCGTCATCTACATGTTATCAATATTCATACAGAGATGATTTTGAGTATGAATTTATCTCTCACAATTTTCTGAAAATGTATTCAACTTTTGTTTTATAAAAAGGAGCAGGTCAATATCCTGATTGCTCTGTCGTGTTTGTCTCTTTGGAGAGAAAAAAACATAGTTTACTTAACTTGATATTCTGAGTTTTCCTTGAATTAAAATTTATTTGAAGAACATTATTTGATTTCAAAATAGATTCACATGCGGGTAATTATTATAACAACCAAACTTAAATCAATAATGAATAAAAAAGTAATGAATTCATCTGAGATTATCATTTCATTTTTCCCAGCATCAACACAAGGTCATCAATCGAATAATAATAATTTGTCTTCAGTTGCTGATTCGCACAATGTGCTAAATGTAAAAGAAAGTCTAAATAAACACAAATGTTTGTATTACGAGATATAATGACACATAAAGGCAAAAGTGATGACGATTACGCAATTAACTCCTTCACAGGAGGAAGCTTAAAATGATATCTGTAAGTATGGACATTGCAGGTTCAAATACTTCTAAGCTTTTGTTTGATACACTCAAAAGATGATGAATGAGAAAAGTATCACATTAAGGCAGTCGAGACGAATTCTTTTGAATTATTAATGAGTATTCTTTGTCGTGGATATATCAAACATACACATGATGTAAATTAAGGATATATATCAGATAAAACACGCATAGCATAATAAACTTCAACATTACCATAGATCAAAGCTGGTGTCATGTACTTTAAGCATTAGCAATATAACATTTGAAAAATTATTTTCTCCAATCCATGCAGCTTTTAACATTCAGCAATCATTAATATCATCTAATTTTTAATGGATTAGATTGCTTATGTACGCAATATAAAAAGCATTTTTAAAATTTTTAGGAAAGTTCGTTTAAAGTCTTGAGAGTTTAGATATTTTTCTATATCCATTTGCATTAGTAAGATAAATTATGTAGTCGTTTAAATCATTTTCCCGTTAGTAGATGGAAATGTATTGTTTATTATTCCTTAAATATTTGCAATGTCTATAAATATGAAGAGTTTATTGCAACAGATTAGATTGGACGTATTGTATTGAAGAAAGGAAGGCAGATCTGTTCTTTCCTCTCGGTCAGTTATTACTTCAGAGGGGATCGTGAATCATTTTTGCGTGTTTTTCAATAGTTATATTTTGGTGATTTTCACTTTCAAATACAAAGACATAAATGAGTTGATAATTTCATGTCAAAGCTGGCATTGGGCTATATCGTTCTCCCAATCAAATACTTCTTGGCTTTATGAATATTTTTGTCAGATGACGGTAAGAAGATGCTGTTAAATGATTGATACTTTTGTATCACTTTTAACAGTTTCTTTGTCTAGCTGTATTAACAATGTGTAGGCTTTATCATTTTGACTAAGTCTAAAGACGTTTTCAAACTAATGAGCAAAATTCAAACTGTTCGATAGAACTACTTAAAACTTTACATATTGTTAGAATATGATAATAGAAACATTTTAAGCGAATAAAAATTGGGGGCCACCGTCTTTGTTATTGAGTTATCTGCCCAAAACGTCCTTAAAATGAACATTGAGCAATGTATTACTAAAGTATGGAATGATTTGAAATTTGGCAAATTTATGACAAATATGACTTGAACACTTTTCCCTGTTAGTATTATTAATAAACAATAAGTATGTCTAGACTATCCAAACAGTTTATTCATCTTATTATAGCTAGTTATTGTTATTTTGGACTCCATGACCTACTGTCAAGTAAGTATTCCTAACGGATATGTAGATACCACAATAGATTACAAGGATACAGTCATCAATTTCAATATATTATCACAACAGGAATGTTATTTTTAACTAAAGAAAACATTTTTGAAAAATAAACTTCTTGCACAACATTTCAAAGGGCATTAAGCAATATATAATGAAATATTTCCATTTAAATGCATAAACAGTAAAAAAATGTTGTTTTGATGATTCTAAGGCACGTGTATATTCTTGAAAGTGTAGGTAAAAGAAAATGTATCTTCTATTTAACACGCACGAATATTGTATATAAACAAAATAAAATGTTCCGTAACAAGATATTATTCTGCTACTATTTAAGTATTTTTCCATAATGTGCACGCACCAATCTTACTTAAGAAAAAAAAAGCATTTTCTTTCATAAACTTTAAGGTATTTTGAGATTATTCTATCTCAAAATTCAATCAATAGCTTTGTAAATAACATGCATCAAAAATATGTTTTTTATGTATATGCAAGACTTCATAATATCACCCAAATAAATCCGCATACTGCATTTTCCCTGTCAAAAATCGGGCCAGATATGTCGGAAAATTGCCGTATTCATGATATACTATTAGCTTAATAAAGCCCAATCATAAATCTGATAATATGGTTGTTTCTTATGTCTCTATCATGAAATAACATTATCATAGCCAGTTGTTGTTTTTTACAACCGAATGTAGAAATGGAATATTATATTTTCTTCATTTAGCACAATGATAGATATTACCATACGATTGAAATAATTTATTTTAGATTTATTGTAAGATAATATGTCTTCTGAATAGAGCGAGTCTTCCATAATTTAATTACGTCAGTAAAAGATATTTCAAAAGTGCATATATACATTTATATTGACAGTACTTGTGATATATCAATGTTTTATTTTATTTTTATGGACAGATTATCTGTATGATGAAGCATGCCTAAGACACAGACACAAATAAAACATAATTCAGGAGGTTGTGTCTCTTAAATTTGTTGTTAATTGCTGTTGTTGCAATTATCAACATTTTCATAGGAAAAAATCTTCTATTTAATTTCAGCTTGTATATATGTTCATCCGTTTAACTAGAAATGTTTGAGTTTTATTTATAATAAGCCAGATTCACAAAATGAATTTCAGAACAAAAATTAGCCTGGGTTCCAGTCTGTCAATTTTTTATGTGCTTCTGTTCGGCAAATCGACAATAATATTGATAAGAAGTAGTTTCTGTCTTTATTTATTTATTTTTATATTATGTTTTATAACAATGATAATATACACGTATGTCATAATGTTTGAATAAAGTCAAAATCCATTTAAGTCTTCAAAGCTAAAACTTTGACTAGAAATATTTACTTCCTTTTTACTGAAAACAAATGACAACGATACATATAAAGGTTGCTTTGCATTCGTTTTTAAAACAATTTCTTGTTAAAAAAAAACTAAAAGTTTTATCATGAAATAAGATCTGTCAATAATAGTTTTGCACCATTAACATTCTTGATATGTAAAATCAATTTTAGTGCAAGACATGACTACTTATATATGTGATTATATATATATGGTTTCATATTGTCTTCAGGAAAAAACGAAAAAACTAAGAACCTCAACACGTACAGTTACTTGAGAAATTTTGAAGAAATGTTTCATTATTAAACGTATCTCTCTTAACAAATAGTTCTGAGCTTTCATTATCTGGGATACAAACGTATCTCTACTTCTATAAACTGCAAAACAATCAAGAATATTTATAGGCGTTTCTCGTTCAGGACAACCGCACCGGCAGTCAGCTGGGCTTCGACCAGTATATTAGTTTATTATATGATCTGAATATAGCTGCAATATTCACTGGCTGAATTCCCAGTCTAAAACAGATTAAGACTCATATTCAATGACTATACACAGTAGACTGTTAATTACGCCTGTTAATTAAAAAAATAAATGTTTTGTTTTGTTCTTTATGGCATATTTCTCGATTAAAATATCATTACTTTACTATAATACTTAAAGGCTACACCGCAATGATGAGAATTAACTTGAATTACTTTTGTATGCGCAGTGTAAGAGTAGTCGTTGCACGCCTAACACGTACGTCTTTTCTCCCCGCGCTTCAACGAGGCAAAAATTGTACATGTATATAAGATTGTTTTTTGTTGTTTTTTTGTTTTTTTGTTGTTCTTTTTTTTAATTCCTAGCCTATTCATTTAATAAAACAATTATTGACTAGTGAGCCATTGAATATGATGTGATATTCACCGGCAGAAAGTCATATTGACCTCGGCTATCGCATCGGTCAATATGTCATCTGCCGGTGAATATCACATCATATTCAATGGCTCACTAGTCAATAATTGTATAATATTATATATGCCGATTATCAACCGCAGTATTCTTATTGATAGCTTGTCTGTCTCTTCGAATAGAAAATGAAATGATACGTTTTATTTTATTCTTTCTCACAGAAAATTCTTCATATACATTAGGTCGGAAGAAACAACTTTCTTGGAAGAAATGAAACTATACAAAAAGAATTTAATTGTAACAAAACAAAATGATTTATTTTTGCCAAAGAGTTATTTACATAATGCCATTTTATAATGCATGTATTTTTACAAAAGACAGATAAAATGTTGAATAATAAAGTAAGGTTGAGATTGGAATCTATTTTTTAAAATATCAAATTGTCAGAAACATCCACAAACATAATGGCTTTACAGAAATCCATTTCCTGTGACGGACGATAACTTTGCCTTCAAAGCAATTTTGTAGTGTTTATTCATTAATATTTGACTGTACAGTTTAAACATCAAATCGAAGGTAGCATTTGCACTTAATTTAATAATGATATTAGTAAGTTTTCCATAAAGATGTCAATGATAATTTGCATTTTCAAAAGAACATCTTCCTAAATAAATTCAGATTATTTAGATACAGCTTTATTTAAAAATGTGATATACAATTTATATATGCTAAATTTGCATTTCCGAAAATTAAGATTTACATGTATAAACATTATATTTATAAACTGATAAAGATAAATGGCTAGACCTTCTGAATTACAAGAAATGTCATTGAGTAAGAATATATTTAAAAACCTTAAAATTAGCCGATTGGATGGGCTCTCAGTGCTGCAAATTTTCTGCAAATTAAGTTTTTTATTTTCAGTTCCTCTATTGATTAAGTCTAATCCTTTATATATCTCGTTATGTCATTGACATTAAAACTATTTGTTTTCCAAACATTGCGTCAGAGAATCTATTATTTGATTAAGTGGTGAAGAGCGTTGTGTTTATTTGCTTGTGGTCTTATGGTCGGAAGATGGTTTCTCCCCTTAGACTTTGTTTAAAACGCAAACTGGTTTCTGTTTTAAAACCGAAATGGTTAACTACTCAAAACATATTTTTGTCATCACAAATAATGACTCTCTGAAGAGGGGCTATGTTACGTATGAATACACATACCTGCAACGCTATAAAACCACTTCTAACAATTGCGTTACAAGTGTTAAGTGGTCTTTATGGTTGTGTATATCAGCTGGTTAGCTGATAGTCGCGTGTTTGAATCCTTCTCGGGGAGTATCTTTTTTTTCTTATGGCATTTGCGTCTTTCTATTACAAATAAGACATGTTCATAACGATAATCATAAAAAGTAGTATAGCAGAAATTAAAATGTAACTGTCATTAGCATCTACTTAATTTTTATATTTTAGATTTTAGTTGGCAACAAGAAACGACTTGGTGATACTAATAATAATTTGTCGTCATTTGCTGAGTTGCACAATGTGCTAAATGACAAAGTAAGTCTGAATATGAAGACAAAAATAAACACAAATATATGTATTATTACGTGAAATAGTGACACATAATGGCACATTTAATGACAATAACGCTATTATCTTTTGTAAAGGAGAAAGCGTATCAAAAGATTTAAAAGTATAGACATTGCAGGTTGTAAGTTCTTACACTAAAGGATTTTTGTTTCATACACAAATTAAGATGATTGATGAGATAAGCATCGTATAGAAGCAGTCGAGAAGAATTATTTTGAATTATTCATGCTTATTCCTTTGTTGTGAATATATCAAACACAAACATGGCTGTATATCAAGGATATGTTTCAGATAAAAGACACAGAGCATAATAAACTTCAACATTGCCACAGATCAAGTCCTGTGTAATGCATTTTAGCAATATGATATTTTATAAATCAACTTCAATTTGTCATTGATCCACAGGATGAATTTTTGTAATAGGATTAGGTCATTATTTACAGAACTTATTTATTCATGGATTAGATTATAACTGTACTTTTGTAAATGTCAGAATATATAGAGCATGTTTGTGAACTTTTGTATCTCTTGAATGTATATTTGTTTTGGTTTTCTTTTCAACCTGATAAGGCATTTGCAAGTTTAGTTTAAATTTGACGATGCACTAGTTCGTTGAAATCATAACACCGTCATGGGCATTTATTGTTCAATATTTTTAAAATGTTCTTAATATAAGAATTATGTTAACATTCAGTGTTTATTATTGTAACAAATTGGTGGGGGCACGTTGGATTTAGTTAGGAAAGTTGCTAATTTGTTACATGTAATATGAATTATATATGATAATAATAATATGTTCAACCCATCATATTTGGCTAAACAGTCATATATTGAATTTTCATCTTGTAATAAAAGATGAATCAATTATTGCAGGATATGACTACTGTCATAGTCTCTTTGGTATGATTGAAATATACTCATTAACTTTGACGTATGTGCGTATGAAGCTTTTAGCTCACCTGAGCATGCTCAGGGTGAGCTTTTAGGATCGATGATTGTCCGTCGTCCGTCGGCCGTCGTCCGTCGTCCGTTCACATTTTGTTGTTAACACTCTAGCGGTCGCATTTTTTGCCTCAATCATCATCAAACTTGGTCAGGATGCTTATCTAGTTGATAGCTCGGATGAGTTCGAACATGGGTCATCTCGGATGAAAAACTAGGTCACAAGAGCTAAAAATAGAAAAACCTTGTTAACACTCTAGCGGTCACATTTTTGCATCACTCATCATCAAACTTGGTCAGGATGCTTGTCTAGGTGATAGCTCGAATGAGTTCGAACACGGGTCATCTCGGATGAAAAACTAGGTCACAAGAGCTAAAAATAGAAAAACCTTGTTAACACTCTAAAGGTCAAATTTTTGCCTCAATCATCATCAAACTTGGTCAGGATGTTTGTCTAGGTGATAGCTCGCATGAGTTCGAACATGGCTCATCTCGGATGAAAAAGTAGGTCACAGGAGCTAAAAATAGAAAAACCTTGTTAACACTCTAGCGGTCACATTTTTGCAACAATCATCATCAAACTTGGTCAGGATGCTTGTCTAGGTAATAGCTCGGATGAGTTCGAACATGGGTCATCTCGGATGAAAAACTAGGACACAGGAGCTAAAAATAGAAAAACCTTGTTAACACTCCAGCGGTCACATTTTTGCCTCAATCATCATCAAACTTGGTCAGGATGTTTGTCTAGGTGATACCTCGCATGAGTTCGAACATGAAAAAGTAGGACACCGGAGCTAAAAATAGAAAAACCTTGTTAACACTCTAGCGGTCACATTTTTGCATCAATCATCATCAAACTTGGTCAGGGTGCTTGTCTAGGTGATAGCTTGGATGAGTTCAAACATGGGTAATCCTGGATGAAAAACTAGGTCACAGGAGCTAAAAATAGAAAAACCTTGTTAACCCTCTAGCGGTCACATTTTTGCCTCAATCATCATCAAACTTGGTCAGGATGCTTGTCTAGGTGATAGCTTAGATAAGTTTGAACATGGGTCATCTCGGATGAAAAACTAGGTCTCAAGAGCTAAAAATAGAAAAACCTTGTTAACACTCTAGTGGTCACAATTTTGACTCAATTGTCATCAAACTTGGTCAGGATGCTTGTCTAGGTCATTGCTGGGATTACATCGAACATGGGTCATCTCGGATGAAAAACTAGGTCACAGGATCTAAAAAAGAAAAACCTTGTTAACACTCTAGTGGCTACTGTTGTGATCCAAATATCCTGTAAATTTGTCTGAAAGTTTGTTTTGATGATTTCTAAGTCAAGTTCGAACATGGGTCATCTTGGATGAAAAACTAGGTCACACCGCCCAAATATGGAAAAACCTTGTTAACATTCTAGTGGTCACATTTTCGACTCAATTATCATCAAACTTGGTCAGGATGCTTGTCTAGGTAATTGCTCGGATGAGTTCGAAATCGCATGTGAAACTAGGTCACCGGAGCTAAAAATAGAAAAATCTTGTTAACACTCTAGTTGCTACTGTTTTGATCCAAGTATCCTGGAAATTGGTCTAAAAGTTGATGATTTCTAGGTCAAGTTTGAATATGGGTCACCTGGGTAAAAAACTAGGTCACACTGCTCAAATATGGATAATCCTTGTTAACACTGTAGTGGTCACATATTTGACTCACCTGTCATGAGACTTGGTCAGAATGCTTGTCTAGGTAATTGTTTGGATGAGTTTGATGGGTCAGGTGAGCGATCTAGGGCCATCATGGCCCTCTTGTTCGTTAACTCACTGTCATTGACTTGTTGTATATCTTCCGTGAATTCAATTATTGTAACAAGATAATTACTATGTCGTTGAACAGAAAAAAATAAATCAACTTTATTAATAGAAAACTTTCTTTACTTGATTTTATTAATATACATAGTAACTTTTCTGTAAATCAAATCCGTTTAAGAAACTACTTATTAATTATTTAAAGTTGAAATAGTTATCAATATTTTTTTCTTTGAAAAGACAAGAACAAGGTAAATCTGAACAGTATGGTGTATTCCTTAGGGTTTTTTACAAATGAATAAGTGTCTTTATTAAAACTGACAATTTCATATTTCATGTTTGACATCTTAGTCCACAGTAAATTGTGTAGCAATGGAATTTTCCAATGAATAGTCATGACCTTCCTATTTTCAATAATTTCAAGTTTGGTTATGAATTTATTTGAAAAAGGAAAACATTTGAACGCAATAATTACACTTTTTTGTAGATACAGCTCTAAAATTTCTCTTTTTATTAATTATATAAGAAACTTCTATAAGAATCAAATTTTTCAGACATATTGTTATTTTACTTGTAAGTTAAACAAAACTGATTAATTCTCATGTAAACGCAATGAAAGTAATTTAAACGAGAAATCTTAAACATAGTGTCTTACTTTGAAACTTTGAAACTTAGACACTACCAACTACTGTTTTAAAGGTTCGCATTTGAAATATGCCAGCCAATATTAAGCTTTGTAAGAAAAATGTGTTAGCAGGATAAGTTTAGTTATTATAATTTAGGATAAGTTGGAATAGAGATCTGTAAAATTACATTTAAATTCGTCCATATCAATTTTGAGAGAATATGAAATAATTTCGTGGTTAACATCGTTTTCACTAATAATCAAAGGATATGCCAACAATAACTTCATAACTATTACTTGCATCTAAGGTCATTGTTACAAGGTTAACAAAGTTCTTTTTTTCGTAGATTCTGATGTGTCTTTATTATATTTATTTTCGTGACAATTTCTTTAATAGCTATCTGGTCCGCTTTCTTGTTCCATGTATAAAATCCACAACTATCAGTTTGTGTTTTGATGTTTATGATGCAAAAAGGAACGTTAACCAATGAGATTGGCCGAACGCCACAACATGACCAAAGTAGTGTTGAAATCGGCATTTCAATCTATACAAACAAACATAGAATTGTAAAGTATTCAAAACACTAGATTTTCTGCTTACGTTTGTGAAATTTGAAATTACTACAACAGACAAATTTCTCGAAAAAAAAACTGCATTTACTTTCTACTTCTTCCCAGGAATATCAGACATCAATGAAGTCTCTAACGTGAACGCAGTACATTCCGAGAAATTATCGGAGAAAAGTGCCGGAAATATTTGTCATATATTTCAGACATCGTGTTGTCTACTTTGTAAGAAAATAACAACATAAAAAGCAACTGGTTATTTTAATGTAAATTTGACCTTAACATTCAGAAAGTAAAACAAATATTTAATGATACATTCAGTGGAATAAAGGATGTAAAACGATAAATTTGACAAAAACGGAAGGTTAGGGGGTTCAACTTTAAAATTGTTATACATCTCAACAGCAGGGGTTAAGTACCGTGTGGCAGCCATCAGTTGCCCCGTACTTCTTTAGTTTTATTATATTTTTCTAGTACTTTTCTGGATATCATTGACTGCATCACATAAAGTGTTAGAAATTGAGATCTGCTCAAGCCGGTACTAAGGGACGAAAGTGATGTTGCTTTTTTCATCATTCCTCATTTTCAGACTCAATCAAACCGAGTCTACAATAATTTTTTTTCTTGTAATTTTGTTGTTCTAAATTCTTCCTAGTCACCCTTTACCAGATTTTGATTTACATGCAGATGTTGAAAGTTCGTGGATGTTTCGTCTTGATTAAATATTCATCCATATATCATCTCGTATTTTTAATTTTAAATTGAGTCGATTATACCAAATGATATAATATATAAAAAAGCTGTATATAGTTGAAGAGGTAGACGTATATATTTTTCAGAATTATTTCATTAACTTAAAGATTTATGGATCAACCATATACAGAATTTATAATAAAGATTGACTTTCAAAACCAAAAGGAGAAAAAAACAGACATAGACATAAGGAGACATAGAGAATTTCAGAAAAAGTACAAAAAGCCAATATAAAGTCAAAGAAAGAAAACAAATGAGAGGAAAAAACAGATATCTTATTTATAATTAAATCCCTTAATGTAAGTGTTCCAATACCATATCTTATAACATTTCCCTTTGCGAGCATTTTTAGATTTTCTTTAATACTGCAGACGTACACATACCACAATTGATATGTTTTTTCATTGGCGCTGACAACTTACTACATTTACAAAATGGTCCTACTAATGTTGAGAACTTAAACATTAAAAATAATTTTAAAAAAGTACACATTAAGCCTTAGAAATGAATATTATTTTTTTATCTGGGGAAAGGGCAAACGTGTAATAGTGTTATTATAGACTTAGAACAAGTGAGATGCCTTTAACTTGAAGGAACTGAATGATTATTTATTTTCAAAAAAAATTTGAAACATAGGGTAATTTGAAATCCATACAAAATACTAAATTACTAAAATAGTACGTATTGACAAAAACATAAAGGGATAGGAAGTTGACTCGTGTAAATGGCCAATGAGCACCTTTTGGGAAACTGTATCTGGTTGTCAGAAATATAAGGCTTTTGAAAAAAAAAGATTGCATTTTTAGGCTCATTGTTGCTTTAAACATGTTGATTATCAGTTAATATTCTAGAAAAAAGCAAACATACAAGGAAACACCGGGCGTGTATTTTGAACGTTTAAAAACAAATAATTCTATTCAGTGCTTTGTTTCCTCACTATAATTGATCACGACAATGATTTAATACATTCAATGTCATCAAGGCGAAGTCACTATCGTCAAAATAACTCATTGTTTTAAATTTGGTTTTTATTAATATCTGGTCTAACGCTTAAGTGACAAACTTTGCATTTGACATTGCTAGAATAATTTGCAATAATATAAACGCTTGAGACGCTTAATATGTTATCAATCGATGAAAGTCGTCTGTCGTAGACTTATTTTCCCGAATCTACAACTTGCATGACATCTAATTTAATTTCTGGTTCATTCCTGACATATCTATAATAAAAAGCAGACACTTTCATACAAGATATAGATCTTGCATTTCTTGGCTTATTTTGTTATGTGGATTGTCAAGTCTTTTATTGTTATAAGATGACATAAGCATTGCATAACGTTTATGTACATACAAATCTCAATTACTTCAAATGTAACCTTTGACAACTGCTTCAGTGATTCTTTGGCTATGTGTACTAGTTTGATTTGGTTATTTCAACAGCTAGTCGCGTGTTTGAATCTTAGTTGTGTGATATGAAAATACACATCCTCTTACGTCGGTTCAAGTCTTTAAGGTTGTATGACTGTAAGATCCTTTGAATAACATGTAAAAGGCATGGAAGGGAAAACATTTATAACGTTTTTTTCACAAAACAGCAATTTTGCTATGAATTAAGTTTGCAAAAATTATTAATGTGGGCTCTTGAAAGTTTAATTATTGACTGTATACTATACTTTACATTGATTAATTTGAAATAAATTGAGCATAAATTGCGAAATTAATCCTGTTGTATTTATGTTTATTCGAAATTATTCGTGAACTACAGCATGTTTGTGTGTCATTTATTCAGCAACAAAACAATAAGCATAAATAATACAAAAGAATTTGTCTTGTCTGCCTTAAATTGTTTGTTATCTAATTCGTCATCTTTTGTGTCATTATTTTCAGCGCTTATAAATATAGGATAGCAGGATACATTTTTCTGGCATATTTAACTCGATTTTCTAGTGAACCGATGCTGAAAAATCTTATCTTAAACTCTCGCGCTTTAAAATAGCGTCATTCTTACGCCTTACATAAATTCAGTACGTGCCTAGGATGACTTCTTTTCGCCGTTATGACTTAGTTAATAAAGTTGTAAATGCATGTACATACACAACTATAAGAAAGATAGATGAAGATGAAATATTTGTTCTCGTAATTCCCTTCCAAAGTAGTATTAATATTTGATATGCAGCAAAAAGAATCCGTTTTTCATACAATTATATTTGTCCTAAATGATACATTCAAAACGAAAATTTAAAAGACATGCTGTTACTGAAAAAAGGTTATAATTAAAAAAATCAGCTGCTGTAAAACAATTATTAATATCATTATCTATTGGATATATATTACAAGTGTTTGGTCTATTTTAAAGAGGTTGTCTCTAGATACATTAAAGAGTAAAAGAAATTTATTATCATGCAAGATTTGACTGAATTATTATTGTTCATCGCCATATCTACACGATAGTTTCACTGAGTTCATATGTGTTTCTTTTACCTTTTACTAATGTGAAACCTTTTTTATGTATTTAAATGGTTTGTTATATTTTGAAAACAACTTTAGTTGAGTAGGAATACACATTTAAATAAAGAACTATACTACATCTTAATTTCCAGCTGTAAATAGAAGACAAATGGAAGTTTACGTGTGATCTACAGTAAGTTTTTGATGTGCCACATATCCAGCAACAAAACAATAAGCATTAATAATTCAAAGGAATAAGTCTCGACTGTCTAAAATTAATAGTCATCTAATATTCACCATCCTTTTTATGTCATTTAGTGAGTTTATAAAAGTAGGATAGCAGTGTAGGAGCACATTTGTCTCGAAGCACATTTGTCTCACAAGGCGTGACCGATGTGCTCGTATTCATATTTGCGACAATTTTGAAATGAGACAGATGTGTTCGACACACAATAGAAAGGACACTCGAAGCACATTTAACTCACATTCTTCCATAAAATTCCAAAAAGGTAATAATTATGCCCGTCCGTTTAACGGCTACCAGCCATAGTTCTGTGTTTACTGTATTTATAATTCCGCTTTAGGTCACTTCCGGGCAATAAAAAACCTCCTTCCTCTGCATATGGGTCATATCTCGTATTAACCTAAAGAATATACCTGTTCTGAAAATTTCTACCAGTGCAGTATCTAGAACCCAAACACATATGGAGAGAGTCCATCTTTATCGTTAATTGCGACAGGTTTCTTTCCGATGCTTAACGTTTTTTAAGTTTTATAAATTATATATGAAATATTCTAAGCAACAACAAGGTAGTATCTACGGTGGCGTAAAGGGGACATAGGGTCTTCTTATTCATTACGTGCTTACGTGCGGACGTGATGGCTATTACGTGGCCATGGGATACTATTACGTGCGCACGCGTTAGCTATTACGTTTTAAGGAGCAGCTATTGCGAGCGCAAATAATTACAAAAAGACAAATAATTTATAGAAAATGGCATGAGACAAATGTGCTTTCTTGTCCCTTAAAAATCTTGATCGGAGCACATTTGTCACACAAATGAGCTTTTTGGGGTAGAGATTTGAGGTCTCATTTGTCTCATGTGGGTCTCACGTAAAATAAATGTGTTCCGAGACAAATGTGCTCCTACATAGCAGGATCATATTAGGTTGGATTTCCTAGTTCGACAATATCATGTTCCATTCCTTTCGTATGACAAGCTTTGCGCTTTAAAATAACGACATTTTGATGCCTTTTATAAATACGTACATGGCGTGATTAAAATGAATATTTTTCGCCGTTAAGAATGAGTGAATAAAGTTGTAAATTCACACACTACTAAAAAAAGAAAATTGTGCAAATTGAAATACTTGTAATATATTCGTTTTCCAAATTTCTTTCTGAAATATAATTTATTTATAATATGCAAGAAAAAGAATCACATATCGTCTGTCGTTTCACACGGGAACATTCGGTTCTCGTGTTTTATGAAAACAAAAGTGTTCCAGTTTTCATTTGTTTACATTTGCACTGAATGATACATACTAAACGAAAATGTAAAAGCCATCTGGTACGGAAATTCATATTAAACCAGCTATAAAACACTATCTATCGAAAGTAAGGAACATGTGTTTTATCAAGATGAGTAAGATTGTTAATGGAATATAAAAGTCGAAAATGTCCATGCAAGTTTTGACTGAATTGACATGCTTCATCACCGTTCCTAGAGGATATCAAAGATACTTTATGTGACTAAAGTTTCTTTTAGTTTCTTTTGTTACGTTGTTATATGAAAATATTATTTTAATTTCAACAATTTTAAAATTGTATTTTCCTGTCAGATTAGACCACTCGTGAGAGAACTGTTTTTTGAAGCTCACTATCTTTATTGAATAAAATTTACCTTAACAAAAACAAACAAATATCCTCTATATAATATTTTTTGGGAAGACATTTGCTAAGAAAGAATCCACCTATGATTTTTACTACTGCTTCATTTGTATGATTATTTAACACATTTATTTAGCACATTTTCCAACATTTATGCTGAATTCTGAACAGACAAGATCGACCACGGGCTCGCACTTATTTATTTATATAGGTCTGAAATAAAATGTCAATTCCTTAAATTTTCTGTGCAGTTCAGGTGTAGATAATTTAAAATGGGAGTTGAGAATAATTGTGGTTTCATTGATAATAAAATGTCGATGTCTGAAAATTAGCTCGACCACTCTCAGTTGCCGGCTTTCAATAACATGAGGGATATATAAACCTTTAAAACATTTTAGTAGAATCTAACGCCAAATTCATACATAATGATAGCGGCAAAAAAACTCAGGACAAATTGAACGCATTGTCAGGCACGTGTTATAAAACGCAATAAGGTCAAATTGAGCCTTTAGGAGAACTTATGTTTGAAAAATCCAACTTTGTTTGCAGTGCTGAGCAAATTTAATGAGATATTTATATAATTTGCAATATTCAGTATGTTAATAAAGTCTTGTCATTTGAAATTATTTTTACCTTAAGTAGTTGTAAGTATGAAAGTA
Organism: Ruditapes philippinarum; assembly: GCF_026571515.1. Classification (NCBI taxonomy): domain Eukaryota; kingdom Metazoa; phylum Mollusca; class Bivalvia; order Venerida; family Veneridae; genus Ruditapes; species Ruditapes philippinarum. Next base: position 104,262 of record NW_026854596.1, read on the forward strand.
TAATTCGTTTGTTTATTTTGCATGTACATATTAGCAGATTTTTTATTCTGATTTCAATGTAAGTGGTATGTAGGATTCTGTCAAAATTTGCGGCGTAGACATAATTTTTCGTCTAACAATGCCGTTCATAAACAGGCTTAAAGTAAAAAAGAGTCTGAGTGTAATTTTTTAAATTTTTGCCGTGATGGGCGCTAAGGTATCCAGTCTAACTATTTATTTGTTGATTATCTTCTCTTCTTTCAAAACTACAGATTTGAACCGTAGTTTCAATGATTTTTATACAATAAAAGTTCATTTGGAGAACATTTTTTATATTTAAACTTGTCCCTTCAATTAACTTATTATTTTGACAGTTTTTAAAAGATAGCTTTAATATGAACAAAACAGGCCTGGCAGACATTGCTGTTTAATTAAAAATAACTGTAAAAACATATTAAAATTTCTGCTAGGTACCTTGTCGTTGTAAGTGGGGCACGTAGATTAAAAAAAAACTCTTAACAGGGAAAACATTATATTTCTTTTGCATATGGGAAGATTCGTTGATCAAATTATTCTGTCTCAGTTAATTCAATATGTCGGAAGGCAATATCACATCACACATATACACATTGCTGCCATGCGAATATCATTACTATTATAGTTTGATAAAGCCATATCATACCACCTTTCGTCTGAATTTGTAATATGTTTAATATTTCATACTACACATTAATTGCAATTAAATTTACCATATAAAATTATTTTTTAAGTGTTAATCAAATAAATTCGGGTGCTATCTAATAACAAGATTAATATGTCTTAAATTTTATTTATTAGTTGATTGCTTTTCAAAAAGAGATCGACAGTGCATTTGTTATTTTCCATAAGAATACATTCTTGGAATTCAAAAGCTCAATGACTGAACGAAAGTGATTTTTCTCCGCTTTAAATCAGTTCTGTTATACAAAGATATATTTTACCTTGCTGGTAAAATGAATTTTAAATGCAACGCTACGAAATGTAGTATTGTTCCAAGACAAATTTATTAACCTCCAAAGGAAATGAATTTCTGTAACTCTATTATGTTTGTTTCTGTTTATGACAATTTTATAGTTTACAAATAGATTACAATGTCATCTTCATGTTATAATTCCACGTGTAATCTCACACCGGATATTATTATACAAACGCATGCACCATAAAATGACAGTATAGAAATAACAATCTGGCAAAAATAAATCAGAATATGTCATAAGACATTTCTGTCCTGTTCTGAACAATAAGTCTATAACAAATTCTATAATTCTTTTGAGGAATTGTCATTTTAAAAGGATATAATACAATGTCGTTTATTATGACGTTTACGAGACCAAACAAGAAGATTAAGAATATAAAATTGCTATATCGAAACAGAGAGATCTGTCCATATTAATTTTGAGAGCTTTTGAAATAATTTCATAGTAAACTACGTTAACGCAATATTTGCAAGATAATACGATATCAATAACTACGTTATTATTACTTTCAACTAGGATCATAATCAAAATTACGAGATAAAGAAAGTGAGAATTTAGTGAATTCTAATATGTCTATAATTTCAGGTTTATTTGGAGACATTTTATCACTTCTTTAATCATTCTTTTGTCCGTTTTCTTGTTCCATGTATGAAAATAGAACGTTATAATGTACAAATCCACAACTTTATGTTTAAGCTTTGATGATTATGATGCATAAAAAGAATTCAGAACATTTATAAATGAAATGGACCAAAAGGCCCAAAGCCCTAATCCAAAAAAATTGTCCGCAAGATTTCCGCGTGGCATGGTCGTTCTTTGTACCGGTGTTTTAGTCTTTCTGTATATAAACTGTATCAATCTTCGTAAAAGTCACTATATTCTCGAAGCAACCGTGAAAACACCATTTGTCTGATTTCTTTCTAGATTCGTTTTTGTATCATTTTGGAGGGTCTTCTTGGTACAATATAAGGCAGGCAATACGTCCTCGAGATTTCCGCGTGGCATGACCGTTTTTGTACCGGCGATTTGTTCTTTCTGTACATAAAATGTATCAACTTTCGTAAAAGATACCACTTTCTCGAGCAAACTGTGAAACACCATTTGTCTGATTCCTTTGAAGATTCGTTTTTGTATCAGTTTGGGGGTTTTTCGTTATACAATATAAGGCCAAAAGCCCTATCCAAAGCAATGTGTCCGCGAAATGTCCGCGTAGCATGGTCGTGTTTTTCTACCGGCGATTTGTTCTTTCTGTATATGAAGTGTACGGTGTACGGAGTTCGAGCACAATCGAATTAGGTTCATTTCAAAAACAAGTTGAATCATTCAGCAGCTATGCCACAACGTTTGATTTCTAAATTTAATTTTTCGAACTGCAAGTTAAGGGTAATATTTTCTTTTTTATCATATACAGAATCAAAATAAATGTCATAAATAATTACTCAATCATAACAACATTTAGCGTGCTATTTAAAAATATATACGAAACATATTTGATTAAACTTCATATTACATGTATTAATATTGGAGCTTCATATTAATAATAATAAAGCGATTAAATGTTCCATTGGAATTTCTGTAATAATATTAATATTGATAATATTATATGTTGCTATTTGCTGCAAATGAAATTTAATAGCCTGCTTCAAAAGGCCATTGTGGTGTTTGAAAATTAAATAAGGAACCAATTAGCTTGATATATTGGATAGTTATATTTCATTGTTATTTTTAAACGTTGACTTTCATTCTGATTTTCTGCTTGGTGTCTTACCTTGTTACCACCCTAAATACTCTTAATCTAAGCAAATACAAACAACCATTCATCATAATTCAAAATAAGTACCGACTGATTCAGTGAATAGCCAACAGTACATGCAATGAAAAGACGGCACCGATATGCCGTCGGCTTATCTTGGTCTGCACTGATCGCATGGGTCTATAGCAGCATGCTAATGGTTTATTTGCAATAACATTTCTTCTCATATTCAAATGTATCGTTTACCTACAATGAAATACTGACAACAGTAATGTAAAAATATCTTTGAATCCATGTCCAAGAAACATGAAGATTCTTAATTTAAATTTAAGGCAACTTTCTTACAGCCGGTGTCAATTATACATTAATTTAATACAACATTTGAATACTAGAATTGAATAAAACCAATCAGATAGCATTTCATTGTTATTTGCCGAAGAAAATCGTGTATGTTTTTATAATAACATAGTCAGAAGGCCCTTGAAATAGTAAATATATTTGTTCCTTCAAAACAATCTTGCCGTTGTTTCTTTATTTCCAGGCTTTGTTTTACTCTTTTATGGAAATAATACTATATTTGGTAGTTGAAAATTAACTGTTGTTATCGTAAACAATTTCAAAACGTCAAATATATACAATTCTTATAGTAAAGAATATATATGAACGTAATTTCAGCAGTTTGTGTTTAGATGACTCAATTTTGCTTTCATATCTGTCTTCTGTGATATTATCCATTCCAAATCATTACGATTTGGACGCATTTAATAAATGTGCGATTCTTAAAAAAAGTGATTCATCCTCCAACCTTGACAATAATTTTAAATATTGTTACATCAATATTCTGGCATTTGATTTGCAAAATTTTTACAGTATGACCCGAAGCCGCCAAGAGATTATAACATATGCCATATTTGATCGCATTAATCTTCATTATAATACAATTCTGACATTCTCTAGACTCATATCAATTGTTCCCTCACACCGGGGTCTTCAGATTAACTTGTATTGAATTTTACATGTTTGCAAATAATTAATGGCATCGCCTTTAAGACTTAGTTTCTCAAGAATTATCTTTGAAAAATTATGGTAGCATTAAGTATTCAAGCTGCATATGAACAATATATTTCTTACTTTTTAAGATTGGAATTACCAAGACAAAGCAAGGACAACAACAACAACAATAATAATAACAACAACAACAACCACATTCACAAACGCCTGCCTGTGTAATATTACAAAATCAGCTTTCAGAAAATGTATGGCTACATTGTTAAATCACATAATCACGTTTCGTGACAAATCGATTTTAGAGAAGTATATTTTATGTAGCAGCACAGCATTCTGATATTCATACATCAATTATTCATCGTTTGACTTTAAGTTATTGCTTCAAATTCCTATGAAGAATCTTTCAATGAAATATCATTGTCCTTCAAATGTGTTTCCTGAATTTTATTGTTATCATTATAGGTTGAAACATTATTGCACAAGTTACTGCCAATAAAACTTGGTTTTAATACATTTTGAATCGTGAAAGCAAAGCAACAAGCTCAAAAATCCTGGCATTCAACTGAGAATTTGTACACGTAATTTAGTGTCATTAATAGACATGCGCTGCGCTAACATTTCTGTGTGTATAAAAATAAACAACAAACAAAAGTAACAAAAATAATAACCGCCCAGAACAACAACAACAAAAAACAACTACAACAACGACAAAAACTCTGCAATAACCTATGCAAGTAAAAGAAGTAGGTTATATTCTATTCTGTTAAATTCTTGTTCTGTACGTATTTATCTCTTTATATTTGTCAATTAATATCTTACTTTTTTATAGACGATTAGTAATAATTATGCTTAGGGAATATATTGCAATAAACAATAAAACAAAGTAAAAAATAAATATTATAATTCTTTACTAATGTGAAACCTTTTTACATTTGTAATTCAAATTGTTTGTTATATTTGGTAACAACTTAAATGTAGTAATATACATTGAAATAAATATAAACTAACGCAAAACTATACTACATCTTATTAGACGCCGCGTGCAGGAAAGCAGGAAATTACCGAGTGGAATATCTTCGGCTATTATCAATTTCAACAGAAAGGGCCGAAAAGTTGCGGTTGAGGAAATTAGGGTATAATCAGCGTAATTCGTTTACTTACCGTAATGCATTTTCAATCGAGTGATGCCTCCTTATATTTAGGAGTCATTGTATCGACGATATATAGAACATGTTTTACAACAAACACGGATAAGTTAAAAATTGCATTTTAAAAATAATAAAAATGTGTTGAATTGAAAATATTGAATCTGGTTTACAAATATTTAATTATGCCTCGGCCAGTCGGGGAGTATTTCTTGTCACTGTAGACTAGGTGGATTTTGGTAATTGTTTTAACCCCAATGGATTATATTGCGGCGTCTTTGATGTGCAGCATCAACTTTTAACTTGTAACAATTGTAATATGATTTTCAGATGTAAACATTATATTTTTTAAATAAAGATAAACTAAGCCAAATTATACTACATCGTACAGCAACAGTAAGGTTTGAGAAATTTAAAGAATTGCAATTGTAATATAATTGTCAGCTGTAAATAGAAGACAAAAGGAAGATTATCAAACAGATACTTATTAACTGAGAAATCGTTTTAAGTTCATCACCGAGTTCTTGATTTATGATTATGGTTAAGTCAATCCTGTTATGTAGATTTTTATCTCTGAACTACACCGTGTCAATTTTTCCAGCAACAAAACAGTAAACATTATTTAAAACTAGTCTCGACTGCCTAAAATTGATACTTATCAAATTCATCATCTTTTTATGTCATTTAGTATGTTAATAAAAAACAAGACAGCAAGATACATCTTCTTGCATTTTAGATTGATTTCCGAGTGCTAAAATCTCATCTTACCCCCTTGTATGACAAGCTGTGCGCTTTAAAAGAACGTCATTCTGGCACTTTTTATAAATACGTATTTTGCATGAGTGAATCAAGTTGAAAATTCACATACTACTACAAGAAAATTGTGCTAAATCAAATATCAGTTTTCGTAATTTCTTTCTGAAATATGATTTATGTGAACCATGCAAGAAAAAGAATCACACATCGTCAAAAAGAATATTCGGCTCTCGTACTTATGAAAATTAATGTATTCCAGTTTCCATACGTTTATATTGGCACTGAATGATACATACTAAACGAAAATTTAAAAGATAAACTTGTATGGAAAATCATATTTAACCAGCTGTAAAACAGTATCTGTCGGAACTAAGGAAAATGTGTTTGGTCTAGACAGAGACATAAAATATGTATATAGGGTCTCTGGTCTAGATGAGTAAAAGAGTTATGAAATAATAGAAGTCGCATATTTTCGTGCAAGATTTGACTGAATTGACATTTAACATCATCGTAACTTCTGGGTAGTCTCAAACGATTGAAGTGTTTCTTTAGGGTTTTTTTGTTGATATGTTGTACATATAAATATCATTTTAATTTCAACAGTTTCAAAAATTATTTTTTCCTGATAGATTACATCACGCGTGAGATTACTGTTTTTGAAGCTCACTATCTTTATGAAATAATAGTTTACCTTATATCTATATCCTCTATATACATATTTTTGAAGGTTTTTGCTTTTGCTAAGAAAGAATCCACCATGATTTGTACCACTGCTTCAATTATATGATTTTTGCGCGCATTAATTTAGCACATTTTCAAACATTGATGCTGCCTTCTAAACAGAAAAGATAGGCCAAGGGCTCGCACTTATTTATTTATATATTTATACAAGTCTGCAATAAAATGTTCTTTCCTTAAAACTTCTTCCATTTCTTTCTTAGGTGAAGGAAATATAATATGGCACTTGAGAATTATTGTGGTTTCATGGATATTCGAATGTTGTCTTATTAAGCTAAGCAATTTAGTAGAATCTTATGTCAAATGTATATAAATTAATGATAAGAGCAAAACGGCTCAGGACAAATTGAACGCACTGTCAGGCATGTGTTAGAGTCAAGCTGAGCCTTTTCGAGCACTTATGTTTAATGAAATATTTATATAAATTTCAATATTTGATTGAAATTTCAATATTTGATTGATTCATAAAGTCTTGTCGTTTACAAAAAGTGAAAATTTACCTAATAATTAATTGTAATTCGTTTATCTATATTGTATGTAATCATCAGCAGATGTTTCCTCATTCTGAATTAAATGCCGGTGCTTTGTTAAATTCTGTGTAAGTCAAAGTTTGGGGCGTAGACATTAGCTTCATGTTTAACTTTCCGTTCAAAAACTGCCTTAAATCAAAAAGAGCCTGTATTATTTTAAATTGTGCCGTGTTAGGTGCCTCTTAGGGTTCCAGTATGACTACTTTATTTGCTGATTACTTCATTTTTTTTTTTGGAAAATACAAGTTTAAACACTTTAGAAACCTCCGTTTCGAAATTACTTCTATTTAAAGTACTTTTTAAGAACTTTGATTTAGATTAAAACATGTCCCTTCATCTTTTATTATTATGATAGTTTTTAAAAGAAAGATTAAATATGAACAAAGAAGGCGTGACAAACTCTCAAGATATTGCTGTTTTATTAAATAACAATAAAGACATATTAAAATATTTGCTTGGTACATTGTCGTTGTAAGTAGGGAACATTTAATAATAATATAAAAACTATTGAAAGGGAAAGCAATACATGTCTCTCGCATGTCAAGATTCATTGATCAAATTATTCTGTCTCAGTTAATTCAATATGATGGAAGGCGATATCGAAACACACATATACAAATTACTGCCGTGCGATAATCATTTCTTATAAGTTTTATAAAGCCAACACATCTTTTAAACCATACCAAAACAAAGTGCATCACGTTTTGTCTGAATTTGTAATATATTTAATATTTCGCTACAAATTAATTGCAATTACATTTACCATATAAATTATTTCTGAAGTGTTAAAGAAATGAATTAGGCAGTTATCTTATAACATGATTAAAATGTCTTAAATTCTGTGAATGCTGTTGAAAAAATGATTGACGGTGTATTTGTTATTTTCCATAAGAAAATATTATTTGTGTTTAACAGCGAGCTCGAAGAGCGAGCTTTACGGTAACGCGAGTACTTGCTAGATAGTGATGGTTTTAAAAACTTTTGTCCGAAGCACTGAATTGACACAACATTTCGAATTATAAGATAACGATAAAAGCCGAGGTATTCTGATTGAAAACGGAAGCGTAGACTGGTGTCCTGCGCAGTTATATGGGAACCATAGCATAAACGGCAGCAGTGTATAAAATACCGAATGACAATTTTAAAACGGAAAATGTAAAATAAAAAGAACGATTATTTTATACCATTTCACCGTAAAAATAAATCGCGCTCGCTTTGAGGCTTTGCCTTTTTCATATTAGTTATATTGACTGTCCATATGGCTTATCTCTGCTTAAATCAGTTTTCTTATACAAAGATATATTTTTCGGCTTGCTGGTAAAATAAAAGTAAAAATGCAACGCTACGGAATTAAATATTGCTCTAAAGACGAATTAAACAACCTCTAAAGGAAATGAATTTCTGCAACTCCGTTATGTTTGTTTCTGTTTATGACAATTTTATAGTTTACAAATAGATTACCAAGTCATCTTCTCGTTTTAATTCAACGTGTAATCTCACGCCGGATATTATTTTACAAAGGCATGCACCATAAAATGACAGTAAAGAAATAACATTCTGGCAAAAATAAATCAGAATCTGTCGAATGACATTTTTTCCTCCTCCGAACGAACGAATAGTCTATAAGAAGTTCTTTTTATTGACTTTATTTATATCATTATTGCAGTTCTGTAATGAAACTGCATAAATCGTTTGATATTTTTCTCTTCAATGCAAATAAATGTTCTTTAGAGGACCCTATAGTCATACAACCTTATATAAATAGAATGATTAGGTGAATTTTTGTTTGGCGTTTATTTCTTTGGTTTTTGTTTTCTTTCAAAAAGTTTGTTTTTGTTGTTGTTTTGTTGGAGTGCAGTTATTAATCGCATTGCAATGTCTTATTTGATATCGTATAAGATTCAAACTTTTGACAACTAGTTTAAAAGCAAAAAAAACAAGGCTCTATTCAACTTAGCCACTGACGAAATTTTAGAGGGTGCAGTTTTTGTAATAGGACCAAACTCCGACGTAAAAAATGCTTTAGTTATCTTGAAAGGTCCGACATTCAAAATGTATTCATTTTAGTTTTGATATTATTGAAATTATGATTATCTCATAAACCTCTGATACCAGAAGTATCATTTTCGTCTTCGTGGTTTTTGTTGTTTATTTTGTTTTTTTTTATGTTTTGTTTTCCTGAAATCCTAGATTTCTGTTAAAAAAAGGATTTAAAAAATCAATCCCAATTATAAAGAATGGGTATAAAGATCTGTAAATCTTAATATCTTCATCCTTAGAAATATAAACGTCTATCTCTTTGAAAATAAATTCTTACTATAATAATTATATTAAAATCATGTATATGGTTGACCTACTAATCCATAAATCTGATAAATCTGAATGCCATCATTCTGAGAAATATAAACGACTACCTTTTAAACTATATACAGCTATACTGTTTGGTATTATCGACCATGTCTGGTTTCAAGACGAAATTTTTTTTTCCAGTTTGATATTTGGATAAATATTAAATCAAGATTAAACATTATTAAACTTTTAACATCTGTGATTCAAATCATATTCCCCAAGCTCCAGTATTTTTCCAATTAATTGTTTCACATTATTAATATTTGTTCACTATAAATATATATAATTTTGTATTATTGTACTTTCGGCATCTAAAGGTCAAACTAATATCTTAATGACAACGGGGTATGCATGCTTTTTTTCTCTCATTTTTTAAACCTGCCTGTGACTTTGACACAAAGCGCTTTGGAAATTGGTATAAATTTTGAACTTAGAACTAATTTTTCGGGGTATGTATACAAAAATCGTAATATGCTTTATTTTCGGTAAACTGCTTCAATCACTTTGTTATCTATGTATTTTGAACAGTTTATATTCATATCTGTCACCAGTTTCATTGCTATATGTTTGTAATTATGTAAACTGTTATATATGCAAAACTCTATACCTTTTGCTAAATAAGTTTTGTTTACAGTACACTGAAACGGAAATATGTTCGTTAATATCATTTATGCAGGTCTTATATGCTAGTATGTAAATTGCCATATTTGTAATTTGTACTGTGCATTTTGCCACATGGGTCGTTGATCTTCTGGTTTGATATGAATAAAACTTTGAAACTTTGAAACTTTAAAACTTTGTATTTGAATTTTCTGGCAATAAGTATTTCATTTTCTTATTTGTCTTCAGAATAAATGCGAGATCTTGACCAAACTGATACAAAAACGAATAAGCAACGGAATGAGACAAATGGCTTTCACGGTTGCCTGGAGAAAATGATGTATTTTACGAAAATTTATACACTTTATATACAAAGAGAACAAATCGACGGTACTGAAAACAATCATGCCACGCTGAAATCTCGCGGACATAACTGATACAAAAACGATGCAACGGAAACAGACACATAGTTTTTTCAAGGTTGGCTCGAAAACATGGTGTGTTTTATGAAAAAATATATACTTTATAGCAAAGTAACCCCACCAAACTTTTACAAAATAGAATCCTAATCGGAATCAGTCAAATGGATTTTTCATGGTTATCTCGAGAATATTGTGTTTTTAACGAACATGTATACAGTTTATATACAGAAAGAACAAATCACTGGTAAAATAAACGACCATGCCCTGCGAATGATCCGGGATATTATACTTGGGTAAAGGCTTTGGGCATTATATAATTGTTAAGAAAACCCACCAAGCATGTGCAAAATCGAATCCGCATTGGAATCAGGTAAATCGTTCTTTGATGGTTGTCTCGAGAATATTGTGTTTATATACAGGAAGAACAAATCGCCGGTCAAAAAAAACACGACAATGTCATGCGGTATTCTCCTTGACATTTTACTTGTGATAGGGCTTTGGGTCTTACATTACTGTAAAGAAAACCAAAACCAAACCAAATTTGTACAAAATCCAATCCGCATTTGGATCAGGCAAATGGGTGTTTCATGGTTGACTCTGGAATATTGTGTTATAGTGAAAAGTTCTACAGTTTATATACAGAAAGAACAAATCGCAGGGCCAAAAAACGACCATGCCATTCCGAACTCTCCTCGATATTCTACTAAGGTTGGGGTTTTTGATCCTACTTTACTGTAAATAAAATCCACCAAAATTGTGCAAAATCGAATCTGAATCGGAATCAGGTAAATGGTTTTCGCATGGTTGTCTCGAGAATATGCTAAAATTTCTACTTTTGTTTGTTTGGATTTTTACGGCACGTCAACACATAACTGGCCATATCGTGCCGAATGCTATAATAGGCTTAAAATGTTATGTAAAACTTTGTAAATGACAATAAAAATGAGCCAATTAGATCCTAGAATACAAGTTTATCTCTTTCAAATAATCAATGATGTTTTTTGATGGAATTGTATTTTAAGAGTTCTTTGAGTGAATTTACAGAATAAAATCTATTACGGGCCTGTGAAATATTATGACATTCAAGAAGGAAATGCTTGACAGTAAAATTTTCATTACAACCTACACAGAAAGGGCATTGTCATTTGTGAGGAGATAAGAGTGGGTAATTTTAGTATGTCCAATTCGGCATCGAAGAAGAACTGTTTGATCAAGGCGGTTTGACAGAGATAGAGATGGTGACACATCAAAAAATGAAGTTTATTTAAAAAAGGCATTGTCCCAATTTGCTTTCCATTCAGATGATACGAGTTTATTTATAGCCGGTCTAAAATCACAAGCAGGTAACAATAAGTCAGTTTTTGAAAATTTAATGATTGTTTAGCTAAAGCATCTACTTTTTCATTTCCTCGTATACCTACATGACTTGGAATCCAATATAATTTAACAGATTTTGTTTTAAGTATATCATGAAATCATAAAAGAAGTTTCTTTAACATTATATTGTCAGCTTTTTTTATTTTTAATGGATATTAAAACAGAAAGCGAGTCAGAAAAATATCACAAATTTATCATGGGTATGCAGCTACAGTTTATATACATAAAGAACAAATCCACGGGTCAAACAAAGAACATGACATGCGAAATTCACCTGGACATTTTACATGGGTTAGGGCTTTGGGTCTTATATTACTGTAAAGAAAACCAATCAAAATCGAATGGCATTGGAATCAGGCCAATCGTTTTTGATGGTTGTCATCGAGAATACATGGATTGTGTTTTTAACGAAAATTTGTACAGTTTATACACAGAAAGAGCAAATCGCCGGTCAAAAATGACCATGTCTTGCGGAATTCTCCAAGAACGTTTACTTTGGATAGGGCTTTGGGCCTTATATAACTGTAAAGGTTACCTAATAAACTTGCATACAATAAAATCCGCAACGGAATCAGGCAAATGTTTTTTCATTGTTGTCTTATGGATATTGTGCTTTTAAAGAAAATTTCTACACATTGTTTAGAGAAAGAATAAATTACACGCGGTAATAGGCCTGACAAAACTCGCAGTGATAGACCTTTTAGGGGTTTTTTTTCTCGCAAAATAACCGGCGGTAATAGCTTCAGGGAACACAGTAAAGCTGACAAAACGCACGGTGATAGGCCTTTGAGAGGAGTCTTGTCGCAGTGAAATCGGCGGTGATAGCCTCGGAAAAGCAGTAAAGCTGACACAACCCGCGGAATTAGGCATTTTAGAGGGTTCTGGTCGCAATAAAACAGCCTAGAGGAACACAGTTAAGGAGAAACAACCCGCGGTGATAAGTCCTTTAGAGCGTTCTTGTCGCAATAAAACCGAGGTTTATAGCCTTGCGAAACAGAGTTAAGCTGACATAACCCACGGTGATTGGCCTTTTACAGGGTTTTTTGGCAATAAATCTGACGGTGACACAATCCGCGGTGATAGGCTTTTAGAGGGTTCTTCTCGCAAAATACTAGTAACAGGCGGTAATAGTCTCAGGAAACAAAGTTAAACTGACAAAACCTGCGGTGGTAGGTCTATCAGAGGGTTCTTGTCGCAATAAAACGGTTGTTGCCTCGGGAAACACAGTTAAGCTGCCACAACCCGCGGTGAAAAGCCTTTTAGAGGTTTTTTGACGCAATAAAACCAATAGCCTTTTAGAACAGAGTTTAGATAACACAAACCACGGTGATAGGCCTTTTAGAGGGTCCTTGTCCCAATAAAACAAGCAATGATAGCCTTGGGAACACAGATAAGCTGACACAACCTGCGGTGATAGGCCTTTTAGAGGGTTCATCTTGCAAAATAACAGGCGGTAATAGCCTCAGGGAACACAGTAAAGCTGATACCATCAAAGGTGAAAGGCCTTTTAAAGGGTTCTTGTCGCAATAAAACTGGCGGATATTGCCTCGGGGAACACAGTTAAACTGACACAACCCACGGTGATAGGCCTTTCAGAGTGTTCTTGTCGCAATAAAACAGGCAGTGATAGGCTCGGGGAATACAGATAAACTGACACAATCCACGGTTTAAGACCTTTTAGAGGGATCTTCTCGCAAAATAACCGGCGATAATAGCTTCCGGAAACACAGTTAAGCTGACACAATCTACGATGAAAGGCCTTTTGGAGGGTCCTTGTTGCAATAAAACCGGCGGTGATAGACCAGGGGAACACAGTTAAGCTGACACAATCCGCGGCGATAGGCTTTTAGAGGTTTTTTTCGCAATATGACCGGCGGTGATAGCCTCGGAGATTAAAATTTAGCTGACAAAACCCGCTGATAGGCATTTTAGAGGTTTCTTTTTGCAATAAAAGCCTCGGGAAACACAGTAAAGCTGATACAACCCGCGGTTATAGGCCTTTTTCTGTTTATAAAGTGTATAAATTTTCGTAAAAAAAGCTGTTTCCTTGACAAAAATATAAGACTCGAATCTTAGCCCAAAAAAAACATCCGTGAGATTTCCGCCTGTCATGGTCGTTATTGGACAGGCGCTTACTCCTTTCCATATATATTGTGTGTAAATTGGCGTGAAACACTATTTTCCTATTTAAACTGTTAAAACACAATTTTTGTGATTCTGTTGCGGATTCGTTTTTTATAAGTGTTGACAGTTTTTTTCTTGTTTTGTTTTTTTTGAAGGAGGTGTAATATTAGCCCCTAAGCCCTTACCCTAACATTAGCTCTTACATGCAGTGCAAATATAAACCTGTGATAACTGGAACACTTTTATTTTAATAAATACGAGAGCCGAATATTCCCGTTTGTAACGACAGACGATATGTAATTCTTATCTTTCTTTTCTTTTGCATATCATTCATAATAATAAGTCCCAAAGAAATGACGAAAACTAATATTTTATTTAGCACAGTTTTTTTGTAGAAGTGTGTGAATTTACAACTTTATCACTCATTTGAAACAGCAAAAAATAGTCATCTTTTTCACGCAATGTACATATTTTTAAAAGGCGTCAGAATGACGTTATTTTAAAGCGCACATCTTGTCATTCAAGGGGAATGGAACATGAGATGTGAGCACTAAGAAAGCCAATCTTATATGCAAGAAAATTTATCTTGCTGTACTATTTCTATAAGCTCACTAAATGAAATATAAAAGATGATGAATTAGATCAATTTTAGATCAGGTATCAATTTTAGGCATTCAAGACTAATTCTTCTGAGTTATTAATGCTTACTGTTTTGCTGCTGGATATATGGCAGACAAACATGCTGTTGATCACACCTAAATTTCGGTTTAAAATCCACATAACAGGATTAAATTTAACATCATCATAAGTCAAGAACTTGATTATGAACTAAAAAATATATCAGTAAATAAGCATTTGTTAGATAATCTTCCATTTGTCTTCTACTCACAGCTGGAAATCAGATTGCAAGTGTAATACTTTAAATGTCGTAACCCTTTGAGTGTTTCTGTAAGATGTAGTATAGTTTGGCTAAGTTTATATTTAATAAAAAAACATGTATAATATTATTGTGACTCTAAATTTTGAATGCCGACAGCTTTTGAGTTTCACTGTAAGATGTAATATAAAATGGCTTTAAATGGGCATTCCTACTACATTTCAGTTGTAATCAAATATAACAAATCATTTGAATTACATATGTAAAAAGGATTTTATATTAGTAAAGAGTTACTATTATTATATTTATTTGCTTTGTAATATTTAACATAACTAAATTGTTTTACAGTTTATTGCAACCCATTCCTAGTATTTGCATCGACTGTTAAGTAAGTTTGTCAGTACGTTACTTACAGTTACGATTTAATGACAAATATAAAGAGATAAATACAGGAAAGATGTCATCATTTGAAAAGTGAGTCGAGAATCACTTTTTTCTTAAAGTTACATAAGAGAAGCTGATTTTTTTAATCAATACACTTATGATAATTATTTAAAGAACCCGATAGGATTGTTATCAGCTAAGGTTAACATGATGTTTAATATCATTTATGTTACTATCAAAAGCTTTAAATGTTCCTTACTAGGCAAATATGACATCCGTGTGATGTTTGATATATGCTCGTTGCCCAGTCTAAAAAGCCGTGAGAATATATTTGTTTCAATGTTAAACGTTATGATAAAGGTAAACTGACATTTGAGATTTTGCCTTTATAAGATATATCAAAATTTGAAAATTGGTAAATTGGTGTAAATCGATTGAATGCCAGGATTTCTGAGCATGCTGATTCAAAAGTTATTCAAACCAAGTTGTTGTTTTTTTGGCAGCAACTGGAGAGGTTATGTTTGAATTGAATTTATAATGATAACATAAAAATCAGGAAACACGTTTGAAGGATAATGATATTTCATTAAAAGATTCTTCATAAGAATTTGAAGCAGTAAATTAAAGTAAAGCGATGAATAATTAATGTATGGGTAACAGAATGCTGTGTTGCTACATATAAAATATTCTTCTATAAAATCGATTTGTCACGGAACTGGATTCAATGATTTAACAATGTTACCATAAATGTCTGGAAGCTGATCAAAGAGTTTCATAGTTGAAGGCACCATATAGTTGGTCAGTTACATAATTATTGTAACCATATAAATTCTATCCTATTGTCTTAGGACTTAAGCTATTATTTTGTAATGTATTTGTTGTGAGGGAAGTGGTTGTTGTTGTTGTTGTTTTTCTTGCTTTGACTTGGTAATTCCAATCTTTTGAAAAATAAAATTTATATTTTTTACGAGTATATGCATCCTGAATATTAAATCAATTTTTAAGATAATTCTTGAACAATCATGTCTTAAAGACGATGCCATTAATCATTTGCAAAACAAAAATGAAATTTCAATACAAGTTAATCTGAAAACCCCGGTGTGATTGAACATTTGATATGAGTCTAGGGAATGTCAGAATTGTATTATAATGAAGATTAATACCATCAAATATGGCATATGTTATAATCTCTTGGCTGCTTGGGGTTATTCTGTAAAAATATTGAAATTCAAATGCCAGAAAATTGATGTGACAATATTGACACGGTTTGACGATTGATGACTTTTTTTTAAGAATCGAACATTTATCAAATGCGTTCAAACTGTAATGATTTGAATTGGATATTATTACATAGAAGACAGATATAATAGCAAAATGGAGTCATTTAAACATTAACTGCTGAGATTACGTTCAGATATATTCTTTGCTATAAGAATCGTATATATATTTGACGATTTTGTATGTTTACGACGACACTAGTTAATTTTTAACTACCTTCTATAGTATGTAGGCAAAAAAAAATCTAGACAGGTGATACACGTACCCTTATATAGCAAAAAAACAAAAACAAATTCTTGGCAATTATAGACTCGGTTTAATTGGATTTATTGAAAAGTATACTATATTTTATGCCCCCTAGCACCGCCTTAGACGTTTTTCAATCCTCAATAATAAGATCTAATTAAATAACATTTTCAAACTACCTGTTGCCAGAATACACCCAAAAGACGTTAAATTTTCAAGTGTCAGTCATTTGTCTGCACTTTAAAACATAGATTTTTGTGATTTTTGTTATAGAATGACTGATTTTTGTAATTTTATTACCTAAAACTAAATAACTGATATCTTATTGTAAGGCACAGTTTATGCATTAACTTCTTTATATCTCTGGTTCAATTGATCTGTCGTCGGTTATAAGTCCAAGATAATGTACCAACTGGTAAAAATGGCACGCAGCAATGAGGATTTAAAGAGGAATATTATTTTCAAAAGACAAGAACCCAGGTGTCACAAAACCGCAATGCGTGTTCTCTAGGGTTTTGAAAATACATTATTGGCTTTATGAAAACTGACAATTTCCAATTTAATTCTAAAAATCTTTAAACGTGAGTCGACAATAAATCAATCATGTGTCTAGAATTTTTCCCATTACTAGCCCCGATATATAGTTTTTTTTCCTAAATTCAGCCTTAACATCTACCGATGTTTTGTTAATTCCATCAGCAATAATCGTAAAAGACAAATTCCAAACTCCTGTTGTCGGCAATAGAATATATATTCAAATATTATATATTGTAAACTATTCTTCTTAAAGGAATATTATGTGACAGAAAAGAATATGTAACTGTACTATATATTTTTTACAGTTTGAGTGAGAGCTGATACGATAGAAAAAACAACAAATTTGAAGTAAAATAATCCAAGAAAGAGAAAAGATGAAGGAAATTAGCTAAAACCTTACGATGATATCATTTTACTCAAATCTGAAAATATTCAACAAGGAAGTAAACAGCAAAATATTGTCAAGGTTTATTGAAATAAAAGAGTCAACCAAAGCCAGAAAATAAAGAAACAAAGGCAAGATTGTTTTTGTGTTTTTTCCTTTAAAAGAACAAATATATCTAATATTTCGAGGACTTTCTTACGATGTTATTGTAAAAACATACACGATTTTCTTTGGCAAATAAATAATGAAATGCTATCTGATTGGTTTATTCAATTTTAGTATTCAATTCTTGTATTCGTATTCGATTATTGTATTCAATTATTGTATAATTGACATCGGCTTTATGCCATCTGATCATAGTCTGCATTGTTCGCTACTCAGTCGGAACTTATTTTGAATTTTCTATGTGATGAATGGTTGTTTGTATTTGCTTAGATTAAGTGTATTTAGCGTGGTAACAAAGTAAAACACCAACCACAAAATCAGAATGAAAGTCAAAGTTTAATAATAACGAGGAAATATAACTGTCCAATATATCAAGCTAATAGGCTTCTGTATCTAATTTTCAAACACCATAATGGCTTTTTGAAGCAGACTATTAAATTTCATCTGCAGCAAATAGCAACATATAATATAATCAATATTAATATTATTACAGAAATTCCAATGAATCGCTTTTATTATTAATAAATAATACATAAATAAATAATGAAGCCCTCCGCAGAAGTTTTCCATACAGTTGTGCTTTTAATATTCTAAATTGGATTTATCATTAAACAAGAAATTACTGAAACTCAAAGTTAAATCAAATATGTTTCGTAGATATTTTTTTTTATTAAGCACGCTAAATGTTGTTTTGATTGAGTAATTATTTATGACATTTTTTTTATTCTGTATATGATAGGAAAGAAAATATTCCTCTTAACTTGCAGTTCGAGAACTGAAATTTAGAAATTAATCGTTGTAGCATAGCTGCTGAATGATTCAACTTGTGTTTTAATGAACCTTCTTCGATTGTGCTCGAACTCCGTACACCGTACACTTTATATACAGAAAGAACAAATCGCTGGTACCAAAAAAAAGAAAGAAAGAAAAACGACCATGCCATGCAGACATTTCGCGGACACATTTCTTTGGATAGGGATTTCGGCCAAAGAAAAAAAAACTGATACAAAAACGAATCTGAAAAGGAATAAGACACATGGTGTTTCACGGTTCACTCGAGAAAGTGGTATCTTTTACGAAAGTTGATACATTTTATATACAGAAAGAACAAATCGCCGGTACGAAAACACCATGCCACGCGAATATCTCGAGGACACATTGCTTGCCTTAAATTGTACCAAGAAGACCCTCCAAGTTGAAACAAAAACGAATCTGCAAAAAAAAATCAGACAAATGGTGTTTCACGGTTGCCTCGTAAAACAGTGTCTTTTACGAAAATTGATGAACTTTATGTACAGAAAAAACATATCGCCGGTACAAAACAACACCATGTCACGCGGAAATCTCGCGGACATATTGCTTTGGTTAGGGCTTTGGGTCTTATATAGTACAAAGAAGACCCTCAAAACTGATACAAAAACGATTCTGCAAAGAAATCAGACAAATGGTGTTTTCACGGTTGCCTCGAGAAAATAGTGTCTTTTACGAAAGATTATAATTTAATATACAGAAAGAACTCATCGCCGGTACAAAAAAAACGACCTAGCCACGCGGAAATCTCGCGGTCATATTTCTTGGGTTAGGGCTTTGGGACGTTTGGTCCATTTCATTTATTATAATAAATGTTCTGAATCCTTTATGTGCATTATAATCGTCAAAACTTAATCAGAAAGTTGTGGATTTGAACACTATAACGTTCCATTTCCTTACATGCAACAAGAAAACCGACAAAAGAGTGATTAAAAAAAGTGATAAAATGTCTCAAAATTAACCTAAAATTATAGACATATTTGAATTCATCAAATTTTCACTTTCTTTATCTTGTAATTTTGATAATAAACCTAGTTGGAAGTAATAATAACGTAGTTGTTGATATCATATTAAATCAAATATTGGGCTTACGTAATTAACGATGGAATTATTTCGAAAGCTCTCAAAATTTATATTTACAGGTCTCTCTGGTTTAAATGGCAATTTTATGTTCTTAACCTTCTTGTTTTGTTTTTTTTTCATATACGCCATAATAAACGACAATGTATTATATCCTTTCAATTAATCATATGCATTAATTCAAAAGAAATAATTTGGGAATTTCTTAAAGAATATTTGTTCAGAGTAGGATAAAAATGTCATTCGACAGATTCTGATTTATTTTTGCCAGAATGTTATTTCTTTACTGTCATTTTATGGTGCATTCCTTTGTAAAATAATATCCGGCGTGAGATTACACGTTGAATTATGACGTGAAGATGACATGGTAATCTATTTGTAAACTATAAAATTGTCATATACAGAAACAAACATAATAGAGAGACAGAAATTCATTTCCTTTGGCGGTCTATTAATTCGTCTTTAGTGCAAATTTTATTCCGTAGCGTTGCATTTTAAAAGTTTTGTTTTACTAGAAATTTTAAAAATGTTTTTTGATTCACAAAACTGATTTCAAGCGGAGGGAAATCACCAACGTTAAGTCATTGGAATGATAATGTAACTTTTGAAAATAAAGAATGTATTCTTCGGGAAAATAACAAAAACACAGTCATTCTTTTGTTCAAAAGCACTCAACAAATAAACAAATTTAAGTCATTTACAACTCTCAAATCTGTTACCACTTGAAAACACAATTTTATATGTCGAATTTAATTGCAAGTGAAATGACTGAGTGAAATATCAAACACATTACAAGTTCAGACGAAATGTGATATACGTGGTTTGATACGGTTAAAAGATGGATGTGTTTGATAAATAAATCTTATAAGAAATGATCTTCGCACGGCAGTAATTTGTAATATGTGTGATTTGATATTGCCTTCCGACTTATTGAATTAATTGTGACAGAATAACTTAATCAATGAATCTTGAAATATGCAAGAAATATATTGCTTTCTCTTTCAAAAGTTTTTACATTGTTTTTAAATGAGCCCCACTTACAACGACAATGTACCAAGCAGATATTTTAATATGTCTTTATTGCTATCTAATTAAATAGTAATGTCTTTAGAGTTTGCCACGCATTCATTGCTCATATTAAAGCTTCTTTTAAAAACTGTCATAAAAATTAGTAATTTGAAGGGACTTCTTTAAATCTAAAAAACGTTCTCCAAATGTACTTTAAATAAAAAAGAATTGAAATTACGGAGTTTTCTATAGTGTTCAATTCTGTATTTTCAAAAAAAACAGCTAATGAACAAATAAAATAGTCAAACGGGAAGTCTATGAGGCGCCCAACATGGAAAAATTAAAAATTATAAGGCCTTTTTTTATTTTTAGACAGTTGTTAAGGAAAGCTAATGTCTACGCCCAAAACTTTGACTTACATTCAATTTAACATAGCACTTGCAATTAAATCGAAATGTGGAAGCATCTGCAGATGTGTACATACGATTTAGACAAACGGATTTCATTTTCATAATTACTACTGCTTTAGGTAAATTTGAATTTTTTGTAAATGACAAGACCTTATGATTCAAACAAATATTGAAAATTATATAAATATTTCATTAAACGTTAGTTCTCCAAAAGGCTAAGTTTGACCGCATTTGTGTTCAATTTGTCCTAAGCCTTTTTGCTCTAATCATTAATAATGTATACATTTTGACATAAGATTTTACTAAATTGTTCATTTCTGGACATAAACGTTTATGGAATATCAATTGAACCACAATAATTCTCAACTGCCATTTTGAATTTTCTACACCTAAGAAAGAAATGGACAGAACATTTATGGAAAGAACATTTTATTGCAGACCTATATAAATAAATAAGTGCGAGTCGTTGGTCGATTTTTTCTGTTTAGAAGGCAGCATCAGTGTTTGAAAATATGCTAAATAAATGTGCTAAATAATCATACAAATGAAGCAGTAGTGCAAATCATATTAGCAAAGGTCTTTACAAAAATATTTATATCGATAATTGTATTTGTGTGAGGTAAGTTTTTATTTCATAAAGATAGTGAGCTTCAAAAACAATACTCTCACGAGTGATGTTATCTATCAGGAACAAATAATTTTGAGATTTTTTAAATTAAAATGATTTTTAAATGCAAAAAGCTAAAGAAACTTCAAACACATAAAGTACTCCTTTGAGACTACCCTGTAGATACGATGATGTGAAATGTCAAAATAATCAGATCTTGCACTAAAATATGCGACTTTTATATATTCATTATTATTCGTAGTCTCATCTATACATATTTAAACATAGACAAATATACAACGAGAAAAATGTATAACCATATAAGACACATCATGTCTAAATTATTTTATTTTCGCCGACTTAAATTGTTTTATTTTCGCCGACTTGCGAGTCTATTTATACCAACATGCTTTATGTGCGTGAGGCATTTAACTTTGTAATGAAATTACTTAAATATTTCGAATGGAAATTGAAAGACTAGAGTTGAGAACAAAAATGTTAAAGACAATATTAATTGCCTACAACATTGACATAATACGCACTAAAAATATTTTAAGGAAGCTAAATGATCGTGCGATACTACATTTTAGCTGTGAATACGATAACTTTTCGTTATTTTACACTAAACATTTAAGCTGTTGTGTTTGTATCAAAGTCATTTTAAAGCATATTTTCCTTGATTATATCTCACGTTAAGTCATAGTGAAACAAAAGAAAAATAACAAAAAAAACTAAACTTGTTACGAAAGAAAATAAAACCCATCTTTTTGTACAAGAGAGACACCTGGCTATGATTTGTTTTTCTAAAAGCAAATAACTTTTGAACTATTTAAAACAGTGTACACCATATACTTCGTGCTATTTCTCTTACATTCAAAATATTTTCTTAATGTTATTTTTATAACTATAGATAAAGACAATAGTAGTACAATTAGTTTAAATAGCCCCTAAATCCTTAGTTATAGCACATAGCTATATTTGATATATAAGTCTCAAAAACCGGCACTCGGCGTACACTCGTAATAAGCCGAGGTACGCCTCTGACTATAGAAACTATAAACTTATTAATTGTCTCTGTCTAAACCAAACACAATTCCCTCAGTTCCGAAAAATACTGTTTTACAGATGGTTTAAAATAAATTTACGTACGAGTGTAACTTTAATATTTCCGTTTAGTATGTATCATTCAGTGCCAATATAAACGTATGAAAACTGGAACACTTATTTTTATAAATACGAGAACCTAATATTTCCGTGTGAAACAACAGACAATGCGTGATTCTTGTCTTGCATATGTTAAATAAATTATATTTCAGAAAGAAATTACGAAAACTGATATTTTATTTAGCACAATTTTCTTGTAGTAGTATGCGAATTTTCAATATTCACTCGGCGAAAAATAGCCATGTTAATCACGCAATGTACGTATTTATAAAAGGCGTCAGAATAACGTCATTCTAAGGAGCACAGCTTGTCATACAGGGGGGGGGTAATATGAGATTGTCGAACTATGAAATCCAATCTAATATGCAAGAAAATATGTCTTGCTGTCCTATTTTTTATAAGGTCACAAAGTGACATTAAAATGATGATGTATTAGATAAGTACCAATTTTAGGCAGTCGAGACTTATTCTTTTGACTTATTAATGCTTACTGTTATGTTGCTGGAAACAGTGACAAACAAACATGGTGTAGTTCAGAGAAAAGGTTCGGATAAAAATCCACATAACGGGATAAATTTCAACATAACTAGATGATGAACTTAAACAATATATAAATGAATTAATATTTCATAGCTTATCTTCCATTTGAAATTATATTACAATTGTCATTCTTTAAATGTCTCAACCCTTAGAATTTAAAATTAGCTTTACATATTTTAATAAAGAGACCAGACCGGTAAATTAGTGGTATCGATGATTTTCCTTATTGTTTATGTATTTTATCGTTGGCAAATTTCATTTTCCACCTTAATTCTTTTGATTTGACAATATTATGAGAATATGTTATTAGAATAACATATTAAGCCTTTCCAAAAGCTGAAGACCACTTTCAAGCACTTTATAAGTCACTTTTGTTTCGTAAGCTTTCAATACATTTATGATAATTATCTAAAGAACTCTATATAAATGTTATCAACTAAGGTTTATTTATATGATGTTATCAACTCAGGTTTACTTGATATTTCATCATTTATGTAACGACAAAAAGCTTTTAATTTTCTTCACAAGGTAAATATGTCATCCAAGTGACGATTAGTATATGCTTGTTGCCCAGTTCTAAAATACTTTGAGAATATCAATGCTAAACATGAAGATAATGGTGAACTGACTTAAAAGATTTGCATTTATGAGATATATCAAAATTTAAATTGGTAAATCGATATAAATTTGATTGAATGTCTAGATTTCTAAGATATCTGATTTGCTTTTACTATTCAATTTATTCAAACAAAGTTTTATTGGCAGTAAAATGAGCAGTTATCTTTCAACTTATAATGATCACAATAAAACTCAAGAAACACATTTGATTTCATCATTGGAATTTAAAGCTGTAAATAAGAAAAACGATGAATAATTGATGTATGGATAACATAATGCTGCGTTGCTACATAAAATCTCTAAAATCACTTTGTCACGAAACTTGATTATGTGATAAAGCAATGTAGCCATAAACATCTGAAAGCTGATGAAAGAATTAAATAGTTGATGGCATCATATATTTGGTCAGTTTCCATAATTATTTTAACCATATAATTCCTATCATATCACAGACAGGCTTTGTTGTTCTGGAGGTGATGGTTGTTGTTGTAATCGTTGTTTCTTTTTTCTTGCTTTTTCTTGGTAATGCCAATTTTGAAAAAATTAAGAATTATATTGTTCATATGCAGCTTGAATATTAAATGCTAACATATTTTTTAAAGATAATTTATGAGCAACTATGTCTTAAAGACGATGTCAATAATCATTTGAAAAGATGTGATATTCAATACAAGTTAATCGGAAGACCCCGGTGTGAGTGAACAATTGATATGAGTCTAGGGAATGTCAGAATTGTATTATAATGAAGATTAATGCGATCAAATATGGCATATGTTATAATCTCTTGGCGGCTTCGGGTCATACTGTAAAAATATTGCAAAATAAATACCAGAAAATTGATGTAACAATATTAATAATTATTGACACGGTTTGACGATTGATGACTATTTTTTAAGATTTGTACATTTATTGCATGCCTTCAAACTGTTATGATTTGAATCGGATAAAATTACACAGAAGACAGATATGAAAGCAAAAATGAGTCATTTAAACACAAACTGCTGAGACTACGTTCATATATATTCCTTGCTATAAGAATCGTATAAATATAAAATTCTAAAATTGTTTACGATGACATTAGTTAATTTCAAACTACCACTACCTATCTAGGCAAAAATCTTGAAATGTGATACCCTTCCATAGCAATACAAACAGGAACAAATCCGTGACAATCATAGACTCGGTTTAATTGGGTTTATTCATGACAGATATAGAAAAGGTATACTATATTTTATGCCCCTGGCACCGCCTTAGACGTATTTCTATCCTCAATAATTATTATGATTACATCTAAGTAAATGACATATTCAAACTACATGTTGCAAGTATACACCCAAAGGAAGTTACATTTTCAAGCGTAGGACATTTACATGTACTTTAATACATAGATTATTGTGATTTTTAAAGACTGTCTACACTTTTGAGTATTTTTATAACCTAAAAC
This sequence comes from Ruditapes philippinarum, assembly GCF_026571515.1. Taxonomy (NCBI): domain Eukaryota; kingdom Metazoa; phylum Mollusca; class Bivalvia; order Venerida; family Veneridae; genus Ruditapes; species Ruditapes philippinarum. Next base: position 129,612 of record NW_026854596.1, read on the forward strand.
TAAATAACTGAAATCTTATTCTATATAGCGTGTAGAAAGATAATCAGCAAGTTGTGTGAAAATAAACAACTGCAAGGGCATTTTAATTAAAATGTACTTGCTAATTTTAGCAAGCGTATCATTAGACCAAATTCGTCATTAAGATTTAACCCAAAAAATGAGCAGATGTATTTTTACAGTGACACAAGTAATCTTATAGAGACATCAAAACCAAACTGTTTGCAATTAAAGGCGTTTATGCATTACTTTATTTCTATATATGGTTAGACAATCGATCCTTCGTCGGTTATAATTTCAAGATAATGTAACAACTGGAAAAAAAATGGCACAGCATTTAAGGATTTAAAGAGGAATATTATTTTCAAAAGACAAGAACCCAGGTGTCAGAAAACCGCAAAGCATGCTCTCTAGGGTTTATAAAATACATTATTGGCTTTATGAAAACTGACAATTTCCAATTTAATTCTAAAAATTTTCAAACGTGAGCCGACAATAAATCAATCATGTGTCTAGCATTTCTCCCATTAGTAACCCCGACATTTCTTGTTTCACTTCTTTTAAATTTCTGAAAGTAAAGAAACATTTCACATTGTATACAGTTTTTTTTCTAAATACAGCCTTAATATCTTGTTTGTTTTGTTAAATTCTTCAGAAATAATTAATACCAAAGTCAATAATTAATACCAAATACCAAAGTCATGTTGTCGGCCATAAAATATATTCAAATATCATATATTGTAAAAAGTTATTCTTAAAAACACATTATTCCCCAGAAAGGTATAAAATGAAACTTTTTCAGAAAGGGCAAATATGAATTTTATATCGTTTAAGTAATGGTTAAGGGCATGTTAAAGGACTGTTAACTAGAGCAAGTAGCGCTTAATAAATTTTCGTACAAGTAGCAAAAAGTAAACAAATACAAAGGACTTAAGCGCAGTAACGCTACAATTTGCCAAAAAGCAACAGAAGAAGAAGATGGTTTCAGTTATTGGCCAATGAGTAACTTTTTTAAAACTGCAACAGTACACGAAATTGAAGAGGCTTTCTGGCAGAAAAAAAGTAAAAGCATGTCTGGGCAAAATGGACCTTAAAGTGAGCAGTCGTGATCAATTCTTTAAGTAATAAAAATGCGATACAAATGTGTGCACAGTTTGTGAGTGAGTGCCGATCCAAGAAAAAAAAACTAATTTGAAATAAAATAATTCAAGAAAGCTTAGTCCTCACGCTGATATAATTTTACAAGAAAGTAACCATAAAATGTTGTCAAGGTTTATTGATCTACGTAATCACTCAAAACAGTGAAATTTAAGTATGAAACACATCTTTAAAATAAAGCTACAAAGGCAGGATTGTTTTTGGTAATTTTCCTTTGAAGGAACAAATATGTTTACTATTTCGAGGGCTATCCGACAATGTTATTGAAAAAACATACACGAGTTTCTTCGTCAAATGACTCATTAAATGAATATGAATGCGATCTGATTGGTTGTATTCAATCCTGGTATTTAATTACGGTATTCATATTAAATTATTGTATTCAGTTAATGTATAATTTACATCGGGCTTTAAAATAGTTGCCTTAAATTTTCAAGATGCTGTTGTAAGGAATAATCATGTTTCTTGGACATGGATTCAAAGATATTTTGCATTATTGTCTTCACTAATTAATTGTGCGTAAAGGATAAATGTGAATATAAGAATGAATGTAACTTATATAAACTCTTAGCCCATCATCGACGCATACCAAAGATTAAGCAGCACATCTGATTTGTACCGTCTGATCGTGGTCTGTATTGTTCGCTATTCGCTCAGTACTTGAAATTTTTCCTATAGCATTGATAAAGAATTGTTTTGTTAAGATTAAAAGATAAAGAATGCAGTAAAAGGCATATTATGCATCAGAAACAAATAAATTTTATTTCTTAAGAAATGGAAAAAAAAACATGAATTTTATAATGTTGATATAATGGTTTTAGATAATGTTAGATACTTGTTACCTGAAGAAAGTAGCGATAAATATGACATCATTTGTCATAAAAGTAGCAAAATTAAACAAAGTAGTTTTTGACTTCAATACAAATACTAATTTAGTATAACTGTACTTATTGTCAAAAATCAACAGATGATACAGATAATCGGCCAATGAGTAACTTTTTGGATACTATAAATTTAAACTACACCAAAATTAAAAAGGTTTTAGGAAATAAAAATAAATGCATTTCTCAGACAAGAGTGCCTGGTAAAACGTGGTAAAAAGGTAAATACAAACTTCAAAACCTGATTGGAAGTCAACGTTTAATAATTACAATAAAATAAAACTATGCAATTCATCAAGCTAATAGGTTCCTGTACACAATCTCAAACATCTTATTTGATTTTAAAACACACAATGGTCACTTGAAGCAGGTTATTAAATTGCATCTGTAGAAATTGGCAACGTAAGATATCATCAAATGGCAACATAAAATACGATCTAAATTTCAATGGAACATTTACTTGTTTTTTTATTATTCATAGGAAGCCTTTTACAGAATTAGTCGTTACAGTTGTGCATTCAATATACCAAATTTGATTTTATAATTTATACCAAATGAAATTCAAAATTGGAACCAATATAATTCATATTATTTATCATATATATATACATTTTTCATTAAAAAAGAACTGTAATGTTAGTTTGGTCTCTGTATAGGATAAGCTTGAACCGAAGTGATCAGCCTTTGCCACCAGTGTAAATTGCAGACTTACAGACTAACGAGGCTCTTTACTGTTGGATACTTATGTAAAAATCTATGTATTTTGATATTGAAAAAAATTACTTATTTTAAAAATGATGGGCAAATATATTACACAAATTCGGCGCGTTTAGATTCTTCTTTCATCTAGATCCTGTTATATGTAGCAAACGATGTTATTTCTTGTGAACGACTAATGACCTTGCTCTGATGATGAATTAGCATATGCACGTTTTTCTGGTTAATATCTATATAATGTTTATTTATGATTTATGTACTATTATGTATGAATCTATAAGCTTATAGACACCCTCTCGAATCCGTTCCTGGAACCAACCAGTACTGAGCAATTAGTTTCTTACTCAAGGAAACAACATAATTATATGTGCAATTACAAAATATACTATCGTGTAAATTTGTGAAAATGGAAACTGATACGTAGTCGAGGGTAGCAAGCTTGAAAACATTATAGATTTGGACATTACCATTATTGTCCATGATGTTTTTTTAATTGTTACACTGTTCAATTAATATGAAATAAAATGACACTACAGAAGTATTGTAAATGTGAATATAGAAGTCAAATCCAGTGTAAATTTAGAAGTATATTATTTTATATAAAACTAGAAATGTGTCCATAGGACACGGGTGCCCCCACCGCGCCACTGTTCTGTCAATCTTTTTACTAAGTCAAGGGAAATAACTCTACAAATACTGGATAAATCCACAAGCGAAACCCCAGGTGCAAATCTAAATATGCTGAGCAACCTGCCCATAAGGTTTAATGACTATGTCAAATCCTTTTTGAGTAACTTGCGACACAAGTTGAAAATTGCAAAAATTTTCTAAGTGAAGGGCAATAACTCTAAAAATACTAAATAAATCCAGACGAAAATACCTGGTGCACAACTGCACATGCTGATCAATATTCCTGTAAAGTTACATGACTCTAGGTCAAATACTTTTTGAGTTACGTGCGACACATGTTGAAAATTGCAAAAATTTTACTAAGTCAAGGGCAATAACTCCAAAAATACTAAAAATATCCACACGAAAATACCCAGGTGCACAACTACACATGCTGATCAACATTCCTGTAAAGTTTCATGACTCTAGGTCAAATACTTTTTGAGTTACATGCGACACAAGTTGAAAATTGCAAAATTTTACTAAGTCAAGGGCAATAACTCTGAAAATACTAAAAATATCCACATGAAAATACCCAGGTGCACAACTACACATGCTGATCAACATTCCTGTAAAGTTTCATGACTCTAGGTCAAATACTTTTTGAGTTACATGCGACACAAGTTGAAAATTGCAAAATTTTACTAAGTCAAGGGCAATAACTCTGAAAATACTAAAAATATCTTGACGAAAATACCCAGGTGCACAACTACACATGCTGATCAACATTCCTGTAAAGTTTCATGATTCTAGGTCAAATACTTTTTGAGTTACGTGCGACACAAAAGTGAACGAACGGACGGACGGACGGAAGGACGGACGGACGGACGGACAAGGGTAAATCTAAATGCCCGCCACTAACGTGGGGGCACAAAAACGTTTTGACTCCAGAAGTATGCAATAGTGAATGATTTATTTTAGTCGTTATAGTGGTATATTTACTAAAACTAAATTTTTCAATATTAATACAGTTTAAGTATTTTGAAATCTAAAGTCTGTGAGAATTATATATTAGAACGTGCACTAGTTGAGTCATTTAATTCTGAAAACCAATTTTGGAGAAAAAAAAAACATCATTTACTCTTTGTTTTACTGAACTAATAAATACATCTACATTGTCTACACCTTGAGATAACCATACATCATAAAAACCAAGTGACTGTAATAAATCTCTAACACTTCTAACCCATGTTTTGTTAGGTCTTACATGTAACTCTTTGTACAATAAATCATAAACTATTTTTACATATTTTACATCTTCAAGTTGTATATTTTGAAACAGTATTTTATTACACTTTCAATTCTTCTGCATTTCAAACTTGTTCTTCTCTGTTCTCCATAATATTAAATATAATAAAAATTGAAATGCACTTTTTCTAATTTACAACAGTCATATATATCGCTTTCCTGTGAAGCATAGTTCAAAATTGGTGAGATTTATTTATCAAAAAGGTCTAGTTTATGTTTCAAAGCTATACATGGGAATTTAATCAAATCTAGTTGTCATTTATATAATGCCTTCAAAGCCTGACCATACATAGTGGTTTAAAAGAAGAATTAAAAGATCCACCAGTTGTAAATACTACTCCTGAAAATATATTTGCATCACAGATGCCATGCATTTATCATGACTTAATAATTATTATTTATTCTCGGCTGATGCGATAAGTAAAACTTTCAAAGAGAAAATACCGGCACTTTTAAGATACGAACGATTCACAGACACTTTGTATGTGGAGCTCAAATGCGGCGTTAAAATCCAACTAAATTGTATATTTGTCAATCCCAGCACACATACTTGTCATATGTATCAATAAACCTTTATTTAAGCTGTTTTGAAAAAAAATCACATTTCAACCTCTACAACAATATTAGTGTAGACGGATAGACAAATATACGATTTATTTGGATTTTAATGCATTTTGAGCTTCGCATCCCTAGTGTCCGTGGAAAGATCCATAATCATTTCGACTGGCAGTTAAAGATATCAAAAAACATGCTCTTACAAGTTATTGTTAAACAGTATTGCCTCTCTCGTCATGATGTTTCTCAATAATAATGAAATGATTTTATACCAGGATATAAAATCAAATGAACACATTGTTTAAAATGTTATGATTGTAACATGTTCATTAAAGCAAGTTTAAAATCAAGATAATACGACCATAAAAATAAAAAATTTAATGTCATTCGAAAGGTGTTTATCAAGGTATGGCCGTAGTATAATGTTCTAGTTACAAACGACTATTGACTGTATCATGTTATACCTTGTTATGCATACAAAGTTTATTTTGCCTTTTGTGAAAATCTTATTTAAGACAAGTTAAGAGCTAAATTTAAATATTGTATATATATTGCGTGATTAAAATAACGCGGCGGGTATCTGAGGAAATATCCCCCATTATAAATAAATAGATCATATTTCAAAAATTCTTTACTTATTATATTATGTTACCGCTTATTAGTAAGCGTTAACAAAATTAAATTGGTCAAAGAACGCAACCACTTTAGTGTTTGAAATTATTTTACTAGATTAACTAGATTGAGAGGCTTTCAAAGACGATTTAAAAGTAAGACGTGTATAATACTGATATTCAATTTGTCAAAAAAAATACTGATCATGAACACAAAGGACATTTTATGAAAGATCGTGTTAACAATTGGCTTTTTTAATAAAAAATAGACATTAACAAACATTTTTGCCTTAATTGGTTTGAAAAACATATGCCTTTTTCAAGTTTTTAACACAAAATGGTGAAAATGAAGTGTTTTTTTTTTCATTGCAAAGTCATTGCAAAGATAGTGCAAGATAAAGTTATAAAATAAATGAAATACAACATGAAAGTAAAGCATAATAGTGGTAGGCAAGATTCTGGTAATGTAACATGATGTATATGTAACAAACTGGTCATGTAACATGATGGTAATTGAGATTATGGTAATGTAACATGGTGGTAATGTAACATGCTGGTAATGTAACATGATGTAAATGCATCAAACTGGTCATTTAACATGATGGTAATTGAAATGATGGTAATGTTACATGGTGGTAATGTAACATGGTGGTAATGTAACATGATGATGATGTCACATGGTGGTACTGTAACATGCTGGCAATGTAACATGATGTTTATGTAACATACTGGTAATGTATTATGATAGTAATTGAGATGAATGTAATGTAACATGGTGGTAATGTAACCTGATGGTAATGCAAGATGATGTTAATTAAGATGATGGTAGTGTAACGTTCTAGTAATGTAACATGATGGTAAAGTAACATGATGGTAATATATCATGATGGTAATGTCAGATGATGGTCATTTAGATGATGTAACATGATGGTAATGTAACATCCTGTTATTTAACATGATGGTAATGTAACATTGTGGTAATGTAACATGATGGTAATGTAACATACAGGTAACTGCAAAAGGATAGTAATGTAACATAAAGGAAATGTAAGATGATACTAATATAACATTATTATTACAAGATGACGGTAACGGCAAAAACTTGTTATGCAAGATGGTGGTAAGTATAACATAAAGATAATTCAAGATTATGGTAACGGTGCATGCTTGTAATGCAAGATGATGGAAATATTTTGTTAATAAATATTTATAAAACGTTACTATATGTAATATAGTATTATAGTTCGTTGAATAATATCAATCAGATATAAATAAAATGCGTAATCATACGGAGAAAAGAATCACAAAAGAAGTAATATGTATATTTGGAACTGGGTATCCAAATTAGATTTCCTTATACGTATGTAAAATGTTCAGTTTAAAACTTTACAAAAACAGATACGTTGTAAATTGATAGAGTTCAGTTTTAAAGGCAAATTAATGACAAAAATATCAAAATAGTCTTATATGTACTCAAATCACGCTAAAATGACATTTGTAAAAGTTACAGCATGAATTTCTGTATAAATTCTATGTATTTTGGGTTTGAAGCGTAAATATATCTATACTAGTATATGTTGAACGAAATTTAGACCCGACAGAATCAACAAGTAGTTTTAAAACTAGTCATGTGACTTGAACAAACCTTGGAATAATGATTGAAACAAATCTAATTCATTTATTTGACATGTTATTTAACGTTCCCAGAGTTCACTGTGACAACTATTATGAAATCTGGCTCGTCTTGACCTACAAAATATAAATTTTCCTTGATCTTGTTTCGTGTTTTGTCTTGATATAAAGAAAAACAAAGGCTTGTTAAAAGAAGGAAGTTAAAGTGTAAAACCAATGTTGACTATAATAGAAGCTTGCTAACTCTTTTGTTTTTCTAGTAATTCATTAGTTTTGAAATATTTAAAGTATGAAATGTATGCCGATGACTTCATATGCATGCAATTTTCTATAACGTGTCTATCACTAACAATATTTTAAGTGACATTTCATTCTTGTTAAATTCCCCCAATACCCTGCCAAACCTAAACTACTGTGAAATAGGACCAGGTACGCAATCCCTGAAATTACAACAGCTTGTTCAAGCTTGATAATAAAACAATCCTTTCTATAATGAATTATACCATTCTTGTCCTATTATTTGTGTCCGTTCATTGGACTATCAAGTGCTGGTTTTACAAAAACAAATAAATTAAACAAAAACAATAAAAACCATTGACTTGAATAATTATCTGTTGTATCAGCAGTTTTATTTTCAAATAAACTGGAGCAAATGGAAAAAATATCGGAAAATTTTAGATAGTAAATTGGGTTTCCTTATTCGTTATTTTTAGCAACGCTCTGGTTTTCCAGTTGCTACAAATATACTGACGCGTAAGTGAAAGACTATTTGTAGATATTCAGAATCAAAATTATTTAAACGCAAATGAAAATTAATTTATCAACCACTTTATTTTACAATTTGTTGTGTTAGATATGGCATATTATCCCGGTATTTATAACGGAATTGCAAAACATCCCGACTACATAACCCGTAAAGCAAGACGTGAAACGTTCGGAACCGACGAAGAGTTTTTCATAAGATTAGCAATATGCGGATTTTATGCTACAGGTATTTAATATAATATTATGAAATAAATTGATATTTGGAGCAGTTGTTTGAAAATTTAGCTCTGTTTAAATTTGGATCATTACAAAATGATTAAAAACATATAAGAGTTACACATACATGTATCTGGGTGCACTTTCAAACAAAATAATGATATTGAATGTTTATGGTTATAAATGTAACCAAAAAATCATGTTTTGGTAAATGTCTTGGTAGACAACGGTCTTTTACGGGAAAAAAATGCACTATTATTTTACAGAAGTCAGGCACAAGTTTTTATATGTAAAACATATAGCATGTTAATTTAAATAATTTTTAGAGCAGCAATTCTTTATAACCGTCCATAGATGACCACAGTATTATTTTACGACTTAAGATATTTAGAAGTCCGACAAAAGTTTCAAACCTTCCGTGCTTTTAACACTAGTAGTGTCAGAGAAAGTTCATATATATGAGATAAATAATATAGTTTATTAGTTTATTTCAGTCTCTTTCGTATGCATACATATATACATAAAACATATTAAAAATTGATAAAAAGTACATATGACCATTCTTCAAAAGAATTATAAGAGACTATATCATGTATATACTTATCATTATCCCTAAAATATGTTTATTTGTTATTGCAACCAATTTGTTATGCAAAATTTTCAAAGCAATACATTTAGACCGTAATTGTTATGAATATTCTGATTTCTCCCTTGCAGGATTAGACAGGATTAAGACAGTATCATTACTGGAATATGTAATAAGTGCTGTAATTGTTGGTATGATGGCTTTCCATAGATAGAGATGGTTTTAATAATAGCCAGGAGGGAGCATCTCAGAATCTCTAAAATAATGAAATAACTCAGCACCGTAATCCTGATTTGTGTTTGACAAAGGGCCATAGTTCTGTCAAAACCCATGCCAGATTATTGGATAGTGACCTACAATTTTGATAGACAGATTATATGTTTCAAATGAAAACCTGCGAAAAACTTTAACCTTCGATTAGCCGAGTTGAAAGGAAATAATCTATAAAAGCTGTTTTTATTGATTAAAGTAATACATTAAATGTATGCGCATTCAACAGTTACCGATACGGTCATGTCCTTGAAGTTATTTTTCATTATGAAAGTTTTGGAGTTTTAGGGGAATATTTAAGCCAACAATCTATGTAATATCAGTTACTATTTAGCGAAACAATAAAAATGACAGCTAATACAGAACGGAAAACCCTAATATCATCTGTACGTAAGATAAGATAAGATGAGATGATCTTTATGTAAAGTTGGTTACAATTTACATAATAACAATAGCTGTAAATCTATTTTCGGACATAACAGACTATCTTTTAACATTCAAACAAACAACCTGTATCAAAAAAGGTTAAAAGACTCTATTGTTTATCTATGATCAAAGCCTTAAAATATTTCAAGATCAATAAGCACAAATGGATGATCGATTACGAGCAAATATCACAATATAATACAAAAGACTAGAATGTATTTTTATGTACACTAAATATATAACTGTTTAATTTGTAAGGTGTAAAGCATTATCATTTAAGATCTATCTATCCGTTGGTCTTTTCCTATTCACTTGAGTTACAAAAGACAATAACATTGGAATGTAAACATATTGTAATTAAATAATTATAGGAGGTATTGATCGTGTCGTTTTGAAAAGACATTTGTGTTTAACTAATGATTTATGTAATTGACTCGTGACTTTGTAAAACAAATGGCATGTACACAATACATTATATCGTATATCGACTTCCCTCGAAACAAATGTTCATGTACAAGCATATTCATAAAAGGTATTTGTTTCAAGTGCACAATCTTGTCTCCTGTCGTAAATTATTATTTAATCAATTTTTATAAACTTAGCTCCGTTTTCATTTTTTCGAGTGTAAAAAATTCCATATCAAATCACAATTTACCAGAAGAGCAACGTGAATTCCCTTCCATATTTGTAAAATGGCGTTGAAAATGAAATACATATATTTTTTATTGTCCTTTGTATGAATTTATTAGACATGATATGGTTCATAAAGCCTGCAATTTTAATAGCAATTTTACGGATTAATCTGGTCAAGAAAACATTAACTTCATATTGTCTAAAAACTAGCAGTAAAATATGTCGTACGATATCAAAAGCCAGAACCGACTTTCTGTATGGATAAACCTATGTAAATATTAACAAGGTTAGCTTTCAAAAAAGCTAGTAGCGACTCGCTTCGTAATTTTTTTCAAGGGTGTGTTTAAATGTAAAAATGACAGTTCTGTTAGCTGAAGAGACTTCAGCGAACATCAAAATAAAAGTGAAGTCAACACTGGCCCGGTGCCCGATGGCCAGTGTATATAAGTTCAGGCCAGTGTAAATTTAAGAAAATTTTGTTAATTATTTAGTAGAATAAATTCAAAACTGGAATTCGGGCCAGTAAATTCAAAATCTTAAACTCATTGACTGAAAGTGACATATAAAGTTCTCTCAGTTTAACCAAGATGAGTATGAGTATATGTGAAGGTGCATGTAAACAGATTGAATGAAGAACCTATGTCTATGCACATTTACTATATGGCCTGTTGACCTTGACCACAAAAATGTTAGATAGGTAGATTTCATAAAGATGTCTCTTTATACAAAATTAAGTTGTTAAACATGCTTTATGTTATTTAGTATTGGAATGAGAGGCACAAGTCCTAAAGTAAACACTAAAGTAAAGTTGTCAATCAATTCAGCCAGAAAAGCCGGGATCCTATTAAAAATATAGGGATCCCAGAAATTGACCAGTCTATGAAGATGTTTTTCAGATAAGCCGGAATCCTATTAAAACATATAGGGATCCCGGGAATTGACCAGTTCAAGAATATAGTTTTCAGAAAAGCCGGGATCGTATTAAAATGTAAATAGATCTCACGGATTGGCCAGTTCAAGTATATAGTTTTCAGAAAAGCTGGGATCGTTTTAAAACATAGAGGGATCCCGGGATTTGACCAATTCAAGAAAATAGTCTTGGTTTTTCCAATTAATTAGGCATATAATTATAAGTATTGTGATTTCCGTATTTTAAGTTTGTGAATAAATAGCTGTAAATATATCTATATTCTAAGTTAAATTAATTTAACGTTCATTATATACAATAAAAAATTAACGTTTCATTACGACAACAATCAACACAAATATAGTTCATTAGGTTTTTCCTCCATATCTTATACGATCCCGGATCCCGGGCGTCCCGGATCCCGGCCAGTAAATACCTACACTAAATACCGAAAAGGATAAAATGACCGGAAAAAAGGAAAAATAAAAAATGCACTGAACCAGATGTACACTTATGTTAATTAACCAAACGAAAACTTACTACAGAGAAAACAGGTGAAATCGCTAAATCAGAAGTCAGTGTAAATATGATTTATTGAAAAGAACTCATAAAGACAAACATTTTAATCATCATTATATCTTTGCGCTCAAAACAATACTTGCTGATTTTTAAAAATGGCGTGAAAATTGAAGGTTTTTTGACGCTATGTAAGATTAAATTTGATTGGCTAAATAATTTTGGATCCTAGCCCTGATAGATAAATTGTGTAGAAAGCTGGAAGCCAAGCTTCGATTAATTTTTTGGATAGCTTCGGAGTTTTAGGTTGTTTCTCAGTAAAATCCTACCGTAATACCGGCTCGCCGTGGCGAGCCGGCAAAATACTAACTTATTCATGGTAAATAGTTAAATTCAACTCAAAATGAATTGCATGATACTGATAGTATTATTTATGAGAATATAGTATTATATATGAGAACAAAGATGATAGAAGAATAGGAAATATTCAAAACTTATTAATGCCTTTGCTTCTATATTAGTTATTCTTATGGACTGTATAAGTCCACTATGGGAATTATTAATCTTACTGTTTCAAAATTATACTACTTTTTGTCTGATTATCATAAACATAGCACCTGTTGATCAGGGTTTAAATATTTCTTTTAACATTATCATGAGAACTTGTAAATATTTTGTATAGGTTAAGAATGTGTATCTTTTAACATGTGTACAAAATCATTGCTTATCAGTTCCCCCCTGATCTAATCATGGATGATATCTGATTTTATAATGTTCTTTTTATACTGCGCACTAGAGCAACATTTACGAATATCAGGGTTTTTTTTTAGATTTCCATGTTTTATAGCAGTTTTGAAAGAAAGGATAAATAATGGTTTGGTATCTTTTACATGTACTATGTAAATATAGACAATTGCTAAATCTAATATGATATGAAGCCCTTCCTTTCTGACTTGACATTGTTGGTATCAATTTATACAAATGTTGTTTAACACAGGATTATGTAATGCCATTGGAAAATTAAGTGGTCAAAATTTTGCATCAATATTTCAATATGTAGCACTATCAATAGGTCTCTATGTTAGTTAAAGAAGTGAAAAGGTTATGCTTAACTTACTATCCAAAAAGAAGAGTGGAATGTTGTTTTTTTTCTTATCAACTATATGGTAGTATTGTAATACGTTTAAAACAATGAAAAGTGTCTCAATAAATATGTTTAGATTGGTTTTTTACTTGTAAATGTATTGTAATTTATGTTATGTATATTGTCATGTGATATGTAATATGAGACAATAAACTATATATAAACTTTAGTTATACTAGAAATAACAATGCTTTGTAAAATCGATGGTGTGAAATAAAAATGATTAAACGTTGTTGATTACAATACTGATATTATTGGACTGGTGAACAGCTGCAAACGCCTCGTTCAATATAGATTTGACAGCTGTAAACACGCCAAGTAAAATTGGTATGTTTAAACATATTTATTGAAGCTCGATTGTAAAACAAATATCTTAATCACAATTATTTTTTCTTTTTCTTTAAGGAACGTACGATTGTGTGAAATGCTTTTTCTGTGGAATCTGTTTTAGAGATCTGCCGCCTGATCAAAATATCTGGTTCCATCATGCAACAGATTCTCCAAAATGTGAATTTCTGAAGTTACACAAAGGAGAAAAGTTCATTGAGAAAGCACTATATCTTGCTGAACGTGATCCAACGGTAAGTGATATCAATCAACGACGCTTTCCACAGTAATGACCATATATGACTCAATGACGGCGATCAGTTGTCTCGCCCGAGTTCTTCAATCGAAAAACTTTGTTTAATTTTTTAAAAAGTATACATCCAAAATACTTGTATGAAATAAATATGGTAGTAAATTGCCTCAAAATGCACGAAATCATTGCTATATTGATAATACTGATAAAACCCTGAATAATATTTTGTTCTGTATCATTTTATTCTGCTTACGTACATTATTCATGTGTGTTAAATAACAAAGACATTCTTAGTTACAACTCTTTACAGAATCGTTCATCAAATTAAGGAACAATATATATATAATTTATTGTTGATAAATTTGATAAATAAATATTTTGTAAGATTATAGTTTCATGCCCTTTAAGTCATTTTCATATAACCAAAGTTTTTTTTACTTGTATTACATCGTATACATAGTTACCATTCCTAATAATCGGATTGAAAATTGTTTTTGTTTCATTGTAAACAGGAACTCGATGACGAGAAAGATCTGGAGTGCAATGATTCTGATCAAATGATAGAAGACCTGAATAGTAGGGCCTCGCAGATGATGATGGATAAAGGATATAAACAGAGTGAAGTTGAGCAGGCGATAATCAAAGCGAGAGAAAAACACGGTCAGTGAATTAATATATTCTTTAATTACAGACGATAATGTCTCCCATTGAAAGTAAAAGACATTTCAATTTGTTTAGTCACCTGACTGCAGATCGATGATGTGTGTGCGATTGACAATTTCTTCGATTTAGGCCTTTAAAACTGTTCCTGGGCTTGAATGTGCCTGCAGTAAAACGAAAATATAAAAGTAAAGATAAATATACAAAATTGAATATTTATTTTATTATTTCGAAAATATAGGAAACACACTGATACGCAGCAAACTGATAATGTTTTAACTTTATTTTTTATGCATTTTTTTTATTGGTTTTACGTCGAAGATCGTAAAGCATCTTTGGAGGAAGACCTAGTAGAACGACAGACATTTAACATCAATTGAACATTGCTATATGACATATATGAATATGCATTTTAAAATGCCTCGTCTGGTTTCAGGTTACGGAGAACTTAAAGTCACCGAGATCTTTGAGTGGTTGCTTGAAAATGAATCGATCAACAAACCAAGTAAAGTTTTCTCTACCGCACCCTCAACCGCTACATATCACGAAAGCCCGGCAACATCCTTCTCTGGTTTCTCAAAAATCATGGACACATCAGATTTTAATGGGGAATCATTTGATCCAGGTAAGCATACAAAAGCAAACCTTCTGTTGTTACCAAAAAGTAAAATAATTTCTTTCGTTTCTATAGGATTGTTCGGAAGACATTTACAATGTTGAATGTCAATGCTTTTTGTATATGATAGTTTTCTTTTATCAGTCATCAGACTTCCGAAATATCAAATTGAGAATGAAATTTAGATTGAGTAATTTGAACGGTTAGGAAGTTCTTTATTGAATCATTTTCAAACGGAAATGTGATTATTCATTAGTTTCGTCTTAAATTCTATTAAATGTTCAACTCAGATTCTTTTATAAAGACCGTTAATAATAAACTGTCCACACTAAAAGAAATCAGTACCAAAGTTTAATTTTAAAAATTACTGCTTCAAACTTGAAACTAAAATTTTGTGTCATGGTCAAAAATATCTTTTCGTCTCAAACGATCTTTTAATACATAACAAGAAATTTGATATTCTTAATATGAACTAACTTGTAAAGGCCTGTATTTATTCAATAATTTACAAGTTTGGAAAACTTCGTTAAGTTCCATGCTTCTTTGTTGCCTAAATCGCAATTTAGGTGACCTTTCAATAGCTTTTAGTAATAGTAGTTTGTAAAACATATGAATAGATGAAATAGGAGGATAGTCTTTAAGTGTTCAGATAAGATATGACAAAGTTTTCATAAGAATAAAATAAAATCATTATTAAAGTAAATAATAAATAAATAATAATAATAATAATAATAATAATAAATAATAAAAAAATAAATAATGATAAGAATATTTAAAAGTGTTATGTATGTTAACTTTGATAACTCTTGATTACAGAACATCGTCACCTTATAGAGGAAAACCGAACACTAAAAAGCAAAATGACCTGCAAGATATGCATGGACAAGGAATCATGTGTCTTGTTTCAGCCGTGTGGTCACATGGTCTCGTGCATGAGCTGTGCAAGCAGGTTAAAGACATGCGCAGTGTGCAGAGCTACAGTAACACAGACAGTTCGTACTTATACTGGTTAAACTGGAGTTTAATTACTTGATGAGGCTGGTTTACAGTCTTTGCTAAATTGGTAACAATGCATGGATATTTATTTATTCATGTAGACAAAATTATGAACGGTTAGAAAAATTACAGGTAGAATAAGTCGAAATTTCTATAAAATGAACATCATGTTCTTCAATGACACAATCCTAACTGGGAAACCAGTGCATACGTCGATGCTATATTTAGAAATAAACGGAATCCCAATACACATGTATAATACGTGTTTACCATATTTAAATTCGCTCTCTTCTCGGCTACTGTAACTTACTGTATATGGTGTGTTATCTTAAGATCCTTTTTAAAGTAATATTTTCCTTGATTATATCTCGTGTGAAAGTTATAATGAAACTTAAGAAGGAAATAAACCCTATTTTGAATACAATAGAGATTACTTTTGAAATATTTAAAGATTGAAAACTTTTTTATAGATTACAATAATTTTGATTCCATATAAATGACATTTAATCGCTGTTATAACCCTATCCCCCAAAAGCCCCTTGTGGTCACTAAGAAAAATAACAAGATCAGGATCAAATGATCCAAACAAAATGGAAAAAATAATGGTTTGCAAAGAAAACCCTTTAATTTGGAATAAAATTGACAAGTGTAATCAGATCAAAATTAGGATCAATTTTATGATTAAGATGAGTATTTGGATTAACTGTAAAATACAAATATCTTGTAAAATAAAATATTTAATGTTTATTCTAAAATTTCATTAACATCCTATTTCAAGTCCAATTTTATCAAGTTGATATATAAGTAAAAACAATGGAAAGTATTTGAGTTTTTTAATTTGATCCTTAAATCATAGTGAACACGAGGCCAGGTAATGCACAGAACCTCCAGGTATGCCATTTTTGATACCTATCAACGCAATCTAGAAATGGCGAAAGGCTGAATATCCATTCATACTTGCTAAGTTTTTTTTTTGTTGTTTCTGTTTTCTGTTTTGTTTCTGTCTTTTTGTTCCTGTTTTTTGCTTTGTATTTGTTGTGTGTTTGTTTTCTTTGTTGTTGTTGTTTAAATCATAGAATTGCTCTTACTAAATAATGAATGTCATCACATGTATAGCTTATAATTATGTGTAGAATCTGATGAAAACATACCAAGATCAGAAAGAATATGTAAATCATGTATGAGACAACCTGAAACAGAGTATCATTTTCTGTTAGTCTGTTCACGTTATAGATAATTGAGGAAAAAGTTTTTTTAACCCTATTTTTTCATTGGCCTCTGTTATCAAATTTGATGGCCTAATGTCTTCTAATTCAAAGAAAACTATATGTGCTTAATCTAAATTTATTTACTTAGCAAATAGACGACGTGTTTCATAATATTTCTTTTAATAATAACTGAAAATGAAATGTATTTGAAGAGGTTTGCGTTTGCATGTATATTTTTCCAAAAAAACTAACTTGCAACAGTGAACATTACTTTAAATCTATAGGCCTTTAGTGTTCTTCATGTCTTTATATTTCAGAAAATGATAGAATAAGTTGAGTGCAGACTTTTAAGAATATTTAGGTTGGCGTATTTTTATTTGAAACTTATACATGCAAGCGCAACATATTAAATATTAAACAGAATATTCCATAAATCATCTTTATGTTTGCTGTAAAATTCATGTTTGGATCTCCTAAAATTTTATATAATATTATTCAATTTATACTTTTTATAAGCATTATGTTATGCTTTATGCAAATAAACGTTTCGTATTCGTATTCGTTTTTTTAGGGTGACGGGGGCGGGTGGGGGTAGTAAGGCCCCAAAGATATCCCCGTTCTTTGGCTCCGTCATATGACTAATAAACAGTCGTTCGCAACTCGAGCATATTATTAAAATTAACAAAGTAATAGCATTTTCATGTAAAGAAGGCGACTTAATATCTATTTAGCAAAATACTGATTGTGAGTTTTGTAACAGGGTTAAAAATAGACAATTGGATTGAGCGATAAATAAATATTGATGTGACACTTCTGGATTCCTGTTTTCACTAAAGTCATACTACATCAAATCTTACCATTTATAATATGGCCATACAGCTGACAATATGTCCTTTTGGTAAAAAAAAAAACATGTACGCTGACACATTGTATTTCAGAATGTAAAATAAATAATGAATTTACATGTCTACCAACATGTACGATTAAATTTATTAGAGCAAATGTCAGTATAGATAAAACCGCACATTTATATAAGCACCTATAGGAATAGAAATATTTACGAGTTCCACACCGTCACTCACACATTAAAATACATTATAATGGAGTTTTATGACAAATTAAACGGTTAGGTTTTATTTTAAATTTAATTCCGTGATGCATTACAAATAGGCCTACAATAAATCCATTTATAGGCAGCTGAAATCCGGTAAGAAAGTAAAACAACAATTGAAACTCAAGACACATTTCTGTATATATATATATTTTTAAAATGTTAAAAAGAGCCAAATGTATGTTCAATCTCTTAATGCCTCAATTTTCTTCGACACACATTCAACTATGTCATTTTGGCAGAATTATTTCAAATGTGTAAGCTTTTTGCTAGGAAGTTTTACTCATCAAGTAAACGAATGTGCCTGAAATACAGCACAGGGGCTTTTATGATTTTCTTCCATCAGTTAATAATGTATAAGTTATCGCTCGCACGTGTCTCAAAAAGTGTCAAAGTGACTTAAATATATGTATTTCATTTGTAATTTTTCCTTGCACGGAGAGATAAATTTCAATGGATATAAAATACTATTCATTGATAAGTTTATATAAGAAGTGTTCTTTAAAAGCAGGTTACAGTCTGAGAAAATATATCGGAATGTTTCAATAAGGTAAAAGCATTCTGATCTTGTAAGTGTGTGAAAATTAAACAGACAAAAGCTGCATGTTGTCCTTTTAGACGACATACCGCTATGCTCTTGTGAAACAGATGCAAGAACAAATCTAATATTGTAATGGTTCTATTCTATGTATGGTTAAGTATACAAATGAAAATGCGAGATGTGCAGGCTGATATTGAGCCTGCTGAGGTATTTGTCTCACCCATACCATGATCTTAAAGCTGAAGGGTTGCTAGGAGGGCGTGGGCGGTAGCAAGTTTGAAAAAAAGCGAACCTGTACCACTTTTGTCATCATTTCTGCCATTTCGGGTCTTCGCCCCTCAAAAGTCGAAGGCAAAAACAAGGTAATATGCCCAATCAGTGTGTCTTCACATTCGGCTATAGAGGGCGACACAAAGACACGGTGTATTTTAGGCGAAATGGCGATATTTTAATAGGCGAAAGGCAAAGACACGATATTTACCGTGTCTTAGAATGGGTTACGGAGGATGCATTTTGTGTATATCGAAAGACAGTCAATGTGCATCTCATTTTTATTTTATACAAGTCGTTTATAGTTTATTTAAAAAATTTTAATTGTTTATGTTAAAATCTAATTCAAACCTTTGTCCCCGTGAAGATAGCGCAGGAATTTTACAAATAATAAAGCGGAATCTGTAATATATTAACATCGTAGTTTATCTAAAATACGGTACCCAGGTTGGCAAGAATGATCCTGAAAAATGAACGTTTTCCTTTATATCATTTATAATAAGTGTTAAAAGTATAGTATCTTACCAGTCGTATGGGCTATTTCAATCTGATTTACTATATATTATTATATATTTACTATATATATTGCTCCCGTTGCTCGTTACATTTATTGCACAGCTTCGGCTTTAATGTTGAACAATTCCTGCGCTATTTTCACAATCCTACATTACGGGATAAACACACAGTGTTCATTCTTGACTTTTTTATTCTCATTTCATTTATTTTTATTATCAAATTTCATAAAATGGCAAAGAAATTTCCAAAACATTTTCTTACATACAAATTACACTGTACTGTCAAAAGACAAACAAAGCGTCATATATATTGTTTATTACGTTCCTGCGGCCCAATGAGTACATTTTAACGCTTTTAACAGGAAACTTTCAGCGCCTTCCTGTTAAATTTCTAACGCTGTCACGTAAGCCAGACAGTTATGCAACCTCAAAGCTACAGAGAAGTAATCGGTAAAATTATCCGACAGCCTTGTCGGAAATATTGTCTCGTACTTCTGATGGTAAATAGTTGATATAGAATTGAAAACAACGATCAGTGAAATATGGCCATCAAGAGTTTTTAGTGTTTTATCATTTACTTTATTTGCGTCTATTTCACTCGTATATGTTTTATATTTTAGTGTTATATATTTTAGTTCCATTTTTATAATAACTATTTATCCTTAGAGCAGTTGTAGTTCCACGAAAAAGAGAGTAGTATTGCTTCTTACTATCAAAGACCTGCGAACAATATAATGATGTATTGATTTGGGCAAATTAAACACTAGCCGGTTTCTAGTTCAAATAATGTTAATACATGTATTTGGTAACTGGGTCAGTGCTATCTTTATATGTCTAACATGGCGCCACTGAAATAGCTCTTGCTGTATGCAGCGATACTGATTTTCGTCAAAAAACACATTTAAAATACTTGTATCCCGTGCTCAGATGATAGGTATCACAGGTTCACAGGAATAAGCCTAAAAAATTGCGATTAAATGTTAAAACAGAATTCCTATCATTTTATGTAGGCAATGAATAAAAATCTATTACAACGTCGTGGAAAATAAAAAAAATATTTATTCTAGTTGAATTCGCATTAGAAAGCAAAGAAACAATGCGGATAGAATTACTCTCAATAATATCAAAATACATGTAGATATGTATCTATCCAAAGGGAAATTCAACAATCAAAATTTTTCAACTCAATATTGCTTGCAGTGCTTTGATAGCGTTTGTATTTTTCTTACTTAAGTGAGATGTGTCATAGACGCTCGCATCGTTAACATCGATACAAATCGTCTGCTGTTGACTTATTTGCCTGAATCAACAAACTGTCATGACATGTAATTTAATTATTTGGATAATTCCTGTCACGTATGTTATTAAAAGGAGATAACTTCGTGCAGAATAGTGGATATGAGCCGCGTCACGACAAAACCAACACAGTCCGTTTGCGACCAGCAAGGCAGCATGGATCCAGACCAGCCTGCGCATCCGCGCAGTCTGATGAGGATCCATGCTGTTCGCTTACAAACTCTATTACAAGTAGAGAAAGTGATAGCGAACAGCATGGATCCTGATCAGACTGCGCGGATGCGCAGGCTGCTCTGGATCCATGCTGGTCGCAAACGCAGTACGTTGGTTTTGTCTTGACGCGGCTCATATGTGTCTTCTTTTTGTATAGCTCTCAAACGTCTCGTTTCACGCACCATGGCATGACAACTAAAACTGATTATTTTCATATGAATTTTACATGTCCTTTTTGTGCCATTTAATGATACACGAATGTAAAATTGGTTACGATGGGGATTAGTCCAATACTATTTCGTTCAGCAATGCCCAACTTTTTCCAAACATATCAAATATGACGCCAAACTACGCCTCACAAGAGGAACGTATTTTTCTTGTCATTTATTTTTCTTCTCATCATCATCGTTAAATATCATATTGCCCGAATCAGTTCAAAATTACAAAGTTATGATGAGGTTTAATAACTCTTACCGAGCAAAATATCTTAAATGGATTTGCCAATCTTTCAATCTTGAGAAAACCATATATTATTTTTGGGGGGAAATTTCAAAATAGGTACCGACTGAACACTGCCGGCTGATCTTGGCCTGCACTTGTCGCACGGGATAGAATCAGTTGCCGCCAATAGGCTAAGGGAACAGAATGTTATGAAGAGGGAAATTATATTCAGTAACATGGATGCTTACGTTAATATAGCTGGCAGCATTCAGTAAACGACGGATTTTATGGAAGATACGCTTGGCCGCGGTATTAACTTAATTTTCTTACGTTTACAATTATTCAACCAAATAAGGAGCAAATGTTTTGTGTAAAACCCGAATACTTCTTCAACTAAATAAGGGCACTGTCAAAGTATATTTCCTGGTTCGGGAAATGAAATGAACATGGTTCTCGTAAATTCATTTAGCTCTTTGACAACTGTCTTCAGATATCTTTTTTAATTTGTGAGGGGGGGTGGGGGTTAGATGTCGATATAATTTTTAAAATCTCTACTTTGTCGGGCGAATTCAAATTAGCTTTTTAAATGAATCTTTTATGACATCATCAGATAATTTTTGAAATTGCGCAAAAAATCTACACCACAGGTTTTTTATTGCACCGAAACTGTAATGGTCCCAGTTTTATTGGAGGCGAAATGCCTCATGCAGGTCATTATTTAAGGCAGAGCTAGCACACCCGCATTGGAGAGAAAATGATTCAAAATCAATAAATGTAATCATAAACAGTTCTTTTACAATGGCCTAAACTTAAGACGTAAAAAAATGTTAAAAATAACAATTTACTTGTATCTATTTATAGTTATGATCAACATAGCTAAATACGCAATAACTTCACTATTTTTGTGTCACTTAGACAAGTTTATATTCAACCTATTATAGCACTAGTCTGGTATGTCATAAACTACCTGGGTGTTAAAAACTTTACATTCCGCCACCTTTAATCAGATCTGAAGACAACACCGTTTTCAGATCAAATGAATTTCTTTATTATTATTATTATTATTATTATTTGCTGTATTAAATAACGAATGAAAACAAATTCTTTCACTGGGTGCATTTTAAATCTGTTCTATTTCAACAACTTTTTTCTTCTTATCACTAGGTGCATTTATAACTGTTCTATATGAACATTTTTTTCAAAATCAGCATCCTCCCCACGTCAGTCTGGCCACGTGATCAGTTTTTCTCTTTGTTGGTTTAACAAATCCAAGGAACTGTAGCTGCGACACTGCCTGTATGAAACGTGCCCTGATAATGTGGGTTAAGGAAAATAGTAATGATAATTCTACAATGATATATAACTTCTTTGTGTGCAAATGGGGTTGGGGGATAAGTTACACCTTAATGATTTTACGACTTCATTCATCAAAAGACTGTAAAGTGAATTGGTCTATAACGGGAGGTCTGTAATACATTAAATAATTATGTTTGACAGTATCTTATATCATAAAAAACAACATACATACGAAAGAATTATACATGGATGTTGTAGGCAAATGTGAGATACAAATGTACATGATCCGATATTACATATACTTAAAGAGTAGATAATATAGTGTTCTAGACCAGAATAATATTATACATCATATAAATGTTCATATTAAATCATTTAGAACTTTATCAACATATTTTCTTTACACAATATTCTTTAGGAATATCAAAATTTTTATAGTTTTAATCAATGTTTGAAATACTTATGGAAAATGTGCCCATTGTAGACCAATTCACTTTAAGTGTCCTGTGCATTTTTTCACTCTCGATGCTATCCTTCGTTTTATCCATAATATTTCTATAATTAATTCAACCTTGAAATCATAAAATCCTTGCCACACATATGTGTAAAGTCTTAAACATTCTCTTGCTTTCTTACTGTTGTCCAACAGTTTATAGTTTATTTATTCAATCATGGCATATTACAACCATATTTTAATTTACAGTTCGACTAAAAGCAAATCGGCTGATATACATGTACTATTTTAGTCATATAATAGTTACATCACCAAATAAAATGTATCATATAACATATATATCTGCTAGTTAACAATGTCACAGTTTTAATTTACTTTAATTGCTCAAATAACTTTACAGAACTAACAAGGTCCTAGACATTTCTGTCAACATTGTTAAAAGATTCAAACCTAAAAAGCTGAAAAGTTCAGACCAAATGCTTTCCACACTCTGTGATAACTGGACTTTTAGCTAAAATCATATGTTCAGGACCATCAAAAGGTAGGTCAAACCAGGCAACGGTTATAACAAAATCTAGAGTAAGTTAGTTAGGCAAGGATACTGTAGTTCTTGAGCCGACTCTTTAGATACATCATCATCATCATCTGGTTGAACAACGGTTAAATATGCCTGAAAAATAAGTAACATAGCCACTAAAATCTCCTGTATTTCCTATCTATGATCTAAACATTTAACGATATCTAAAGTAGCTTAAATTTATCAAAACAAAGATTTCCTATCTATGATGTAAACATTTAACGATATCTAAAGTAGCTTAAATTTATCAAAACAAAGAAGACATGGGAATGATAAATTAATCATTCAAAGTAGAAAATTGTCTTTGACAGCCTGCATTAAAACTACACTAAAAATAGAAACATTTCAGAATTTGTATGCTAAACTTTAATCAAGAATTTATGAAGTTCACCAAGGGGTAAAATTCAATATAAAATCCACACTAAAGTTATTAGTCTTCAATAGTGACCTGCATGTACAACTATTATTCCAGTTACAATTCTAAAGTTTAATTTAAATAACTTCAATGTTAAATGCGATTGATAAGTGCAAATTAAACATCCAGCATTATTGAAGCAGGCCCAGTGTTCCTGAAAATTTAAGGATCAGCGTCAAATTTAAAAACTCAAACATTCTCAATAATTTATCTTCATAGATTAAATATTTAACATTAACTGAATAAATCTGGGCTTGAAATAGCATGTTTATGAAATTTTAGAATAAATATATTGTAATATTTGCAACATAAGGATTTTTTTCAAAAATTGATCTTGATTGAAAAAAATCGATCCTCATTTGGATCTGGTTATTTTTGTATGTTTTTTTATTTATTGATTTTATTCCAAAATAGGTTGGTTGTTTCTTTGCCAATCAGCAATTGTTTACATTTTGAATATGTACCATTTAATTCTAGCAAAATACAATCAATTTTAGTTTTAATGTAAATAAAATCAGGATCATTTGATCCCGATATTTTCTTAGTGATCACCGACCAGGCTTATACATGTATTAGTAAGGGGCCAGGCTTATATTAAAAAGACATACATGTATACCCATTTATATTCAAAGTTAAGCTAACAGAACTATAATTTTACCTGCATCCAGTCATACAGATTTATGAGCTGCCCACACTCCAGGTGTAGTTTATATATTATACATGTATCTGGCATCATGCATTTGATCTGACCAGATTCTGTCATACAACACTCGCACTGAAATGTTAAATGTCTGTTTGTATACAAGTCAAATCTCAATACAATTGTGCAGTTTTTAGACTTCACAAAATAGTGGCAAAACACAAACACTTGTATACTCTACAAGATGTAAATCCTATTCTGCTAAAATCTTTAACATCCAGATGCTGGCTAGGCATGTTACAGAGCATCTACAATTTTTTTTATAGTGTCAATATTGGAGTTTACTTATGTTATATAACTGGACTTTTTGTCAGACAAATGTAGTTGAGTCCCATCTATGACAACAAAGCTTTAATATTGACAGGGGCAAGATTTACCTCATGATATAACCCTTACAATTCTAATTTCTTAAATGGACCTGTCCATTTTTCAATTTTCACCAAAGAAAATCATTTTTGTTGTAAATTTATACAGACTGAATAGAAAAAAGTGCAGACTATAACCATTGGTCTGTGCTGGTGGCATTGTAGTAGTCAATCGGCACCGGTAGGCTAAAGGTTAAGACACATGTAAGAACTGGTATTAACCTAGCTGCGTAACTACCTCAAATGTGCAAATCATAAGCTTTTATGTCACAAGTCTTCAACACTAGCCAATAGAGCTTCTTCTTTCAGTAAGAACTTTATCATCAATTGTTTAATACATAACCATAAATCTAAATTCAAGTACAAACACAATTGGTCCAACAGCAAAATTGAAACCATACTAAATGTTCTTCAACAAAATCTGAAACAACTAAGGATTGCTGGCCCCATGGGTTCAAACCATGTCAGGGACAATCCATTGTTTACGTGAGCAAAAAACTTTACAGTCATTGTTTGGTACTGGCTGGTTTTCAGGAACAGGTTCTAATGTTTTAATTAGCTTATAGCTTCTAACACAATCAAACTGAAATAAATTTATATAAACTAACAATTAATAGCGAAAAGATAAAGATCAATTCTGTTTACCTGTAGATAATAGTGTGGGTTACTGAGAGCCATTTGTAAAGCGGATCTCGGTGCGGCGTTGAGACATTGTTTAATGGTACGGGATGAATTATAGTAGAATATCTCGTGTAGAGGTACATTCAGAGGACATATCAAGTATTTTCTGCAAATAAATCACAAGCATTACTTAAGATAAGCATCATAAAAAAGATTCATGCAATATATGGTACAAGTTTTTCTCTACATGTACCTGCCATCTGTCCAATCAAACATTTGTGGTCAATAAGTTGAAACATATGCAGTTGAACATATGTATTATATTTATTATTTCTTTCACCAAATTATAAAGGAGAAGATGTGATAAATGTATAAATTTAAACTTAACCAGATGAGGTTCAAATCAGTATAAATTTACCCCTGTTTCACACAATATCTTTATTTACCATTCTTTTTTGTTTACACAAATATTTAAATTTATGTTTACACAAATCTTTTGTTACAATGTACTGAATCACTTGTTACACAATATCAAACAGTTACACAATATATAAGCTGTAAAAAATCTTTATATGAAATTGATATTTCTGCACAATTGTTTTATTGGATTCAAATTAAATACAAACCATAAATTTCCAGTAGCTAATACATAAATATAATATAATAATATAAACTTCAAGACTGTCCAATGAATACTTACATAACAACATGCAGTATTAAAAAACAATGAATATAAGAGCAGTTACCTAAATAAAGCATCAAAATGATCAACAATTTCTTCTCTAAGCTTCTCATATGGAGACAACTTCTTTTGTTGTTTACTAATGTCTTGAAGTCTCTGCAAATCATAAAAATTTATGTTAAAAGAGTAAAGAAACTTAGTTCATGAATTTGTTTGTTTCATTTTACGCCTTTTTCCAACAGTATTTCAGTCATATAGGCGGGTAGTTTCCTAACCTTCTTTCCTGGAGAGTTACACCAGTACTAGACTACCTTCCTCTGCGCTAAACAACCAAAGCATCTCCCAGAGATCGACGCACGCCAGAGAGGTAACTGGATTAGAAGTCATCAACTCTAACCAATTGACCAAGGAGGCGGTACATAAAATATAAGCAGTTAATTTGTTCATTCTTCAGGTTATATCAGATGAAATATCATGATCAAACCTTATCTCAAATCCACAAACAAATTGTAATTTAACAAGAGCTGTCGGTAGGACAGCAACGCTCGACTATTCTTAGTGCTTGATAGTAAAAGAGCCTTGATAATGTAAAATTTTCAGAGTTAATAACAAAAGGACAAAATTTTTCTTTAAATCCATGTTAAAGTTATAGGCCTTGGACAGAGTCCTATTATGTTCCCAAAGTATAAAATATCAACTTGTTTCAATAGAATATGAAAATATCTGAGGTGGAATGCAAACCTATAAGTAAATTCTAAGTTGAAAAAGGGGTATAATTCTGTCAAAATGCTTGATACAGTTACCTCCTCCTGTCTACAGGTTGGGGTTATAATGGTGAACAAGTGTGCAAAGTTTCAAAGCCATATGTCAATGGACTTTGAAAATATTTGAGGTATTACAAAAACTTAAAACATAAATTCTAAGTCGAAAAAGGGGCATAATTCTGTCAAAATGCTGGATACAGTTACCTCCTCCTGTCTACAGGTTGGGGTCATGATGGTGAACATGTGTGCAAAGTTTCAAAGCCATATGTCAATGGACTTTGAAAATATTTGAGATATTACAAAAACTTTAACATAAATTCTAAGTCAAAAAGGGGCATAATTTTGTCAATATTGTAGGCAGAGTTATCCAACTTGTCAATCTGATGTACCTTGTTACTATAAATAAGTATTGTAAGTTTCAATTGAATATCTCAAGCAATAATTGAGATAATTGACTTTACAAAAAACTTTAACCAAAATTTCTAAGTCAAAAAGGGGCATAATTCTGTCAATATTGTAGGTAGAGTTATCCAACTTGTCAATCTGATGTACCTAGTTACTATAAATAAGTATTGTAAGTTTCAATTGAATATCTCAAGCAATAATTGAGATATTTGACTTTACAAAAAACTTTAACCAACGCAGACGCCGACGCGGACGCTGACGCCGACGCCGGGGCGACTACAATAGCTCTCATATTCTTCGAATAGTCGAGCTAAAAACTAAAAATGCTATTTATTATCACCATCACCATCACCACCACCACCATCATCATTATCATCAAAATCATCATCATCAAAATTATTCTTAATGCTGGACATCAAATATCATAAGACATTTCAACTCGAGCACTATCTCATAGAAACAAACATGTGGTTATGCCAGGACTCAAACTTCAGAATCCAAGGAATAAAGGCCATGATTTACCACTCAACCTATAAAGCTAGTTAAACAAGTGTTATAACAATAGAGATTCTGGAAAACTGATGATCCCTAGGGAGAAATGAAAACAGGATATAAATCAGTGAAAATCACAGATCAAGTCTAAATAAATTTTTCCAATGAGTCGAACAGTTTGTTTGTTTCTTTGTTTTGTTGGCTTTTAAGTCACCCTGACACTGTTAATGTCAGTAAGCAACTTTCCAACTGGTTGAAGAAGATCTCAGGTATACCTTTGTACATTAATTTGGGCACAAGCGGACACTAAGTAGAACCACAGATGTTCAGTAAAGCTGGTTTGATAACTTAAATGAAAGAATCAAAATTGCTAATGGGATTTGAACCCCCAGCGGTGCGAGGTTAGAGATTTTAAGAGTAAGCAATAATTTTATATATAAGTAAGATTTACCAAACAATATAATTCATAATGCATTTCTACAAAAGAACCCTACATACTTGTCTAAGTTGATGTAATGAGGTCCTGGAAGGTAAATTAGTGTCAGCTGGTTCTTTATTCTCCTCGTCCACCTCCTCAACAATATCTAAATATAGAAAATCCTTCATATTACAGTGGTATAAGGAAATTTTTTAGGTCATTGTTCATGGCCAATTATTTAAAAATTCAACCAATTGATGCCCTCAAGTAATTAAATAATGTTTATACAAGGTAGGTATATATAGGAAGCATTGGATCTACGAAAATTTTTACTTACTACTTTATCTGTTTCATCTAGAGATTGATTTGTATTGAAATATATTTTGTTTGATAGGTTTTGTTCTTGTCTTTTGTCAATAAATTTCGTGTACATGTTTACAATGTGTATAGTGTCTTTGCCATAAGTTGAAAATATTGTAAATGGCCAAACGCAAATTATAGCCGATTGCCAATAAACTGAACTGAAATGAACTGACAATTTTAGCTTCATATTTCAAGTCACTTCTCTGCAACCTAAGATCAGTAATATAGTGAACAAGTATAATATTTGAGAAAGTTGTGGCTAGTTTAAAGTGCGACATTTGCCATATCTACAAATGTCATAAACTCATTTCCTTACTGAACACTTTTAACTTGAAGTTAAATATTTTTTATCCCTGACTTACTATCAATATTGTCTATTTTGTTGAGCTGTTCCTCCATTTCTTTAAGCACAATAGAAAGACGTTCTTCTGTTGCTAGGATACCGCAACACTGTTGTAATAAACTTCCCAATTCATCTTTAGATAACATTCTGAAACAAGGGGGTATATTATATGAAAAACCAACTCAGCATTTAGTATCATAACAAGAGCTGTTGGTAGGACAGCAACGCAAGACTATTCTTAGTGCTTGATAGTAAAAGAGCCTTGATAATGTAAAATTTTCTAAGTTAACAAAATGGCCAAATTTTCCTTTAGATCTATAATTCTGTCAAAATGCTTGATACAGTTATCTTCTCCTGTCTGCAGGTTGGAGTCATGATGGTGAACAAGTGAGCAAAGTTTCAAAGCCATATGTTAATGGACTTTGAAAATTATTGAAGTATTAAAAAACTTTAACATAAGTGGTTATGCCGACGCCGACACAGACGCCGACGCTCAGGTAACTACAATAGCTCTACTTATTCTCATTGAATAGTCGAGCTAAAAATAACCAAATACCGATAACCAACTGTTTGAATATGAATTTCTATCTTATACTTTTTATCATTATTTGAAATGTTTAATTAATTGAATCTATCATTTTTCAGTATTCATGAACATAAACATACATAAATACACCTTTTTCAAAGCAATCAGTTCATGACAAAATTCAGTACTCGTAAATATAAATTAAATTGACTTTACAATTTTAAATTCATACAAAATAGTTTAAATCATGGTCAAAAATCAATATTTTCATGCTATTATCAATCATTTAAAAGGTACCCACTGACTTAATACTCCCATACTGACATGGTTTGTTTGGATTTTACGTCGCACCGACACAGTATAGGTCATATGGCGACGTTCCAGCTTTACTGGTGGAGGAAGACCTCAGGTGCCCTTCCGTGCATTATTTCAGGCACGAACAGGCACACGAGTAGAACCACCGACGTTCCGTAAGCTAGCTTGATAGCTTCTTCACATGAAAGAATCCAAAGTCCCTGTTGGGATTCGAACCACAGCGGTGAGAGGCAAGTGGTTTGAAGTTAACGACTTTAACCACTTGGCCACGGACGCCCCTACTGACATGGTAAATTTTTGATAACATTCTAGACTTTAAGTTGGAGGAAAATCTCCGGTATATTTCAGGCACAAGCGGCCACCTAATTAGAACAATCCATCCAACTTTAGTCTTATTTTCAGTTTATAACATACATATATGACACAATGTGTTGAATTAACATCATGTTGAAAAAAAAAGATTTTGCTCTAGATATGTACGAAAGCTGAAACTTACTTGAGTAAATCTTTCGCCTGTTTATAGTCCTCCGTATCATACACATTTGTCTGTAGAGTCACCGAATATACTTCTCTAACCTGAAAAGACAACATAAACTTTGCTTTATTATATAAATTTCAAAAGTTAGTATTATGACCAAAGAAGTGGAAATGCAACTAATGGATTTTATAAAACTGCATGTTTGTAACGTTGCTTTTCATGGATAATCGTGACGTTTATATAGTTTTATATACACGTGTGCCCTCAATTTATGAAAAATCATATTTTTTCCTCAAAAAAGGAAGTTCGCTGTATTATAAATTTTTTATAAAGATTTTTGACAGGCTATATGACCGTATATTAACAGTTGTTTGCAATATAACTTTCGCCTAGCAGATCAGGTTATATATACAAACAACAGTTGATATAGGGCCATATAACCTGTCAAAAATCTTTATAACTGATAATGTATTGAAATCTTTAATGTTGAAAAATGATAAACATATATATCAGTGTCATTTTATCTCCTTCCATTATTCATATTTTCAGCTTGTCTGTCAAACGTGATGTCAATAAATCTTATGACATCATGAAAATTATTTCTTCTCTCAGTGTAATTTAACAGGTTTTTTTATTGTTCTCTTTTTCTATTTCATTAAGAATGGAAATAGATATTATTCTTGTATAATTGCAGGGTGCTTTGTTATTAATTACTCAGGCAAAATGACCTTAATGATTATATAACCTCGCAAATTAAAGCATACATACAAACTAATTTAGCATGAAGTATGAGAGCAAATCATAACTTGGGTTAGTCAATATAAGATATACTAATTACCTGTTTGCCAAGGGGATAACCTGGTAATTTGCACACTAAAGTATGTAGACATTTCAAAATGGGAAAGAAATCTGTTTGATAGTCATGTATACCATGTATCAACTCCACGATCCTGTCCTGTGAAAATAATTCTAAATTTTACACACATATATCATAATATAAATATGAAAATAAAAAGTAATATGGGGCATTCCATGGCTTATTGGTTAAGGTTGACTTCAAACCACTTGCCCCTTAACTGCTGTGGGTTCGAATACCTGACAGGGCCTTTGAATTCTTTCATATGTGGAAGCTATCCAGCTAAATTCCCAAACGTCAGTGGTTGTACTCATGTGCCCATTAGTGCCTGAAATCATGTATGGAATGGGGCATTCAAGGTCTTCCTCCACCAGTAAAGCTGGAAAGTCACCATATGACTTATATTGAGTTGGTGCAACATAAAACCAAAACTAGAAATGTGTCCATAGGACACGGGTGCCCCCACCGCGCCACTGTTCTGTCAATCTTTTTACTAAGTCAAGGGAAATAACTCTACAAATACTGGATAAATCCACAAGCGAAACCCCAGGTGCAAATCTAAATATGCTGAGCAACCTGCCCATAAGGTTTAATGACTATGTCAAATCCTTTTTCAGTAACTTGAGACACAAGTTGAAAATTGCAAAAATTTTCTAAGTGAGGGGCAATAACTCTAAAAATACTAAATAAATCCAGACGAAAATACCTGGTGCACAACTGCACATGCTGATCAATATTCCTGTAAAGTTACATGACTCTAGGTCAAATACTTTTTGAGTTACTTGCGACACATGTTGAAAATTGCAAAATTTTACTAAGTCAAGGGCAATAACTCTGAAAATACTAAAAATATCCAGACGAAAATACCCAGGTGCACAACTACACATGCTGATCAACATTCCTGTAAAGTTTCATGACTCTAGGTCAAATACTTTTTGAGTTACATGCGACACAAGTTGAAAATTGCAAAATTTTACTAAGTCAAGGGCAATAACTCTGAAAATACTAAAAATATCCACACGAAAATACCCAAGTGCACAACAACACATGCTGATCAACATTCCTGTAAAGTTTCATGACTCTAGGTCAAATACTTTTTGAGTTACATGCGACACAAGTTGAAAATTGGAAAATTTTACTAAGTCAAGGGCAATAACTCTGAAAATACTAAAAATATCCACACGAAAATACCCAGGTGCACAACAACACATGCTGATCAACATTCCTGTAAAATTTCATGACTCTAGGTCAAATACTTTTTGAGTTACATGCGACACAAGTTGAAAATTGCAAAATTTTACTAAGTCAAGGGCAATAACTCTAAAAACACTAAAAATATCCAGAAGAAAAAACACAGGTGTACAACTACACATGCTGATCAACATTCCTGTAAAGTTTCATGACTCTAGGTCAAATACTTTTTGAGTTACGTGCGACACAAGTTGAAAATTGCAAAATTTTACTAAGTCAAGGGCAATAACTCTGAAAATACTAAAAATATCCAGACGAAAATACCCAGGTGCACAACTACACATGCTGATCAACATTCCTGTAAAGTTTCATGACTCTAGGTCAAATACTTTTTGAGTTACGTGCGACACAAAAGTGAACGGACGGACGGAAGGACGGACGGAAGGACAAGGGTAAATCTAAATGCCCGCCACTAATGTGGGGGCACAAAAAAAACAAAAAACATCAATTTTTAGACTATTTTAGATGAGGAAAGATTCTGTCTACTTAATTGATGATGGCAAAATGTTAAAAACATTCATATTTTGATCTATGAACTATTCTTTCCATCAAAAGCAGGCATGCAAATATCTAAACCTGGCCAACATAATATCATTTAGGCAAATTCGTCAAAAATATTATCAGCGCAAATATTGTATTAACAAAAAAATAAATAAATAAAAATTGATTCAAATTTGCAACCTGTACACAGAAATCGTGGTGTTTTTTTTACCTGACCTAATGACATTTTTTTTTTTTACCTTCACTGACTCAAAGTTTGAAATTTGAATTTTTGGAACAGCATAAATGCATGTAATACAGCTAAAGTAGTTGCAGACAAAATTTATATATTTACCTTAGTAAATGAGTCCTTTAATAAAAGATCTGGTTGTTCTTTAACACTACATTTCTCTACATACCTGAAATGAAAAAAAAAAAAAGAATAAAATTACCTTATCTGAAACATACAGAATCCACAGTATGTCCTATATTTAAAATGTTTAAAAAATGTTATCATGAACTTAAAATAGTAACTGATTTGACAAAATATATCCATCAGTAACCTGCAGATGTCCTTAAAAGTGATTGGAAATGTTTTCCTGTGATGCTTTAAACAACTTGTAAATGACTGGAGTTTTCTACAAACTGTCTGATTAGCAGGTCATAGATGACAAGGACATCTCAAAACACTAGTATATACCTCACATGCCCTTGAAGAGTTCTATACACACATTTATACCTCTTAAATATTCAATATTTCTAAACTTTAATAACCAACACCTGAATACCTTATAAATGATAAGCATAAAAACCTCATGAAAGATTAACACTTGTACATATTTCGCAAACGATTTACACTCATACATACCTCATAAATGATAAACCCTGATGAATATCTTATAAATGACACTCATAAATGATAAACCCTCAAAATAAATATCTCATAAATGATAAACACTCATATCTCATTAAAATACTTGTAAATACCTTATCAATAATAAACACTCATGAATACATCATTAATGATCAACACTAAAAAAATACCTCATAAATGATTTAAGATGACGAAGTTGTTCTACATCAGCACTATCCATTGTCTTCACCACAGACTCCACATTATTTAATGGACAGCATAGAAAACTCAAAGACTGAGTCATATAGTGGTCCATCATTGCAAACTGTGTTAAAAATAAGATTGTAAATTAATAAAATGAGAAACTTAAAAGTTCATCTTTTCACTGTCTTTCAACACTGTTTTAAACAATTCATGTGGAGAAGTTGGCAATTACATGTTCTCGAGGGAAAAACAATTTTTTACTAATAAATAATCTAGAAACACTTTGCTTGTTAAGAAATACAGACACAGTTGCCATCACTAACAAAACAAGATATGTTTGTAAAACATGTATGCCCCCTATCAGCAGCCAATTAGTCATGTGATAAGGTTATTGTGCATGACTTCTGACCCCAAGTGATCAAACAATTAATAAAGGGTTATCAAGTATCTACTGGTCATGACCTTGACCTTTGACCCCCTTGAACCCAAAACTCAATAGGGGTCATCTGCTGGTCACGACCAATCATCATACAAAGTTTAAAGTTCCTAGGCCAAAAAGCGTTTTTAGTTAATTGATCAGAAACCGTTTTAACATACAAGGTCAATGTGACCTTGACCTTTGACCCCAAAATCAATAGGGGTCATTTGCTGGTCATGACCAATCACCATGCCCAAGTTTGAAGTTCCTAGCCGTCACCAAAAAAAAAAAGCGTTCTCTAGTTATTGATCAGCAAAACCGTTTTTACTTACAAGGTCAATGTGACCTTGACCTTTGACCCCTTGATCCCCAAAATCAATAGGGGTAAACTGCTGGTCATGACAAATCACCATACCAAGTTTGAAGTTCCTAAAGGCCTGAGCGTTCTTAAAGTTATTGATCAGAAACCGTTTTTACTTACAAGGTCAATGTGACCTTGACCTTTGACCCCTTGACCCAAAACTCAATAGGGGTCATCTGCTGGTCACGACCAATCATCATATAAAAGTTTTGAAGTTTCCTAGGCCTTTGCGTTTTTAGTTAATTGATCAGAAACTGCGTTTTTTACCTACAAGGTCAATGTGACCTTGACCTTTGACCCCTTGACGCCCAAAATCAATAGGGGTCATCTATGGTTCATGACCAATCACCATACCAAGTTTGAAGTTTCTAGGCCTAAGGGTTCTTTAGTTATCATCGGGAAAACCGTTTTTACCAAAAAGGTCAATGTGACCTTTGACCTTTTGACCCCTTGACCCCCAAAATCAATAGGGTCATCTACTGATCATGACCAATCACCATACCAAGGATTGAAGTTCCTAGGGCCTTAAGGTTCTTTAGTTATTCAATGTGACTTGACCTTTCGGAAACCTAAGGTTTTTGCTTACAAAGGTCAATGTGACCTTGACCTTTGACCCCTTGACCCCAAAATCAATAGGTCATCTACTGGTCATGACCAAATCACCATACCAAGTTTGAAGTTTCTAGGCCTAAGGGGTTCTTTAGTCCATCACTGATTTATTCGAACTCGGAAAACCGTTTTTTACCCAAAGGTCAATGTGACCTTTCGGACCTTTTTGACCCCTTGACCCTTGACCCCAAAAATCAATAGGGGTCATCTCGAAACTGATCATGACCAATCACCATACCATAAGTTTGAAGTTCCTTAGGCCTTGAACTAAAAGGTTCTTTAGTATTTGATCGGAAACCGTTTTTGCTTACAAGGTCAATGTGACCTTGACCTTTGACCCCTTGACCCCAAAATCAATAGGGGTCACGGCGTTTTTTTTCTACTGTGACCTTGACGCTTTGACACCTTGACACCCAAAATCATAGGGGTCATCTCCATGTACCAATCACCATACCAAGTTTGAAGTTTCTAGGCCTAAGGGTTCTTTAGTTATCACTCGGAAACCCGTTTTTACCCAAAAGGTCAATGTGACCTTGACCTTTGACCCCTTGACCCCAAAATCAATAG
This sequence comes from Ruditapes philippinarum, assembly GCF_026571515.1. NCBI lineage: Eukaryota > Metazoa > Mollusca > Bivalvia > Venerida > Veneridae > Ruditapes > Ruditapes philippinarum. The sequence goes on from NW_026854596.1 coordinate 165,803, forward strand.
GGGTCCATCTACTGATCATGACCAATCACCATACCAAGTTTTGAAAGTTCCTAGGCCTTAAGGTTCTTTAGTTATTGATCGGAAACCGTTTTTTGCTTACAAGGTCAATGTGACCTTGACCTTTGACCCCTTGACCCCAAAATCAATAGGGGTCATCTACTGGTCATGACCAATCACCATACCAAGTTTGAAGTTCCTAGGCCTAAGGGTTCTTTAGTTATCACTCGGAAACCGTTTTTACCCAAAGGTCAATGTGACCCTTGACCTTTGACCCCTTGACCCCCAAAATCAATAGGGGTCATCTACTGATCATGACCAAATCACCATACCAAGTTTGAAGTTCCTAGGCCTTAAGGTTTTTCTTTAGTTATTGATGGGAAACCGTTTTTTGCTTCCAAGGTCAATGTGACCTTGACCTTTGAAACCCCTTGAACCCCAAAATCAATTAGGGGTCATCTACTGGTCATGACCATCACCATACCCAAGTTTGAAGTTTCTAGGCCTAAGGGTTCTTTAGTTATAACTCGGAAACCCGTTTTTACCCAAAAAGGTCAATGTGACCTTGAACCTTTGACCCCTTGACCCCAAAATCAATAGGGGTCATCTTACTGATCATGACCAACACCATACCAAGTTTGAAGTTTCCTAGGCCTTACTAAAGGTTCTTTAGTTATTGATCGGAAACCGTTTTTGCTTTAAACAAGGTCCAAATGTGACCTTGCCTTTGACCCCTTGACCCCAAAATCAATAGGGGTCATCTACTGGTCATGACCAATCACCATACCAAGTTTGAAGTTCCTAGGCCTAAGGGTTCTTTAGTTATCACTCGGAAACCATTTGGTCTACGGACCGACAAGTGCAAAGCAATATACCCCCTATTCTTCGAAATGGGGGCATAACAATAAACTAATCTCTACATCCAGAATATGTTTGCTTGAGTTTTTGGATTTCAAGTCACATCAACACTTTAAAGAGGTGATACATGTATTAATAATGACTTCCCAGCTTTACTAGTGGAGGAATTCCTCACATGCCCTCCTCAGTGTATTATTTCAGACACAAGCTGGCATCTGAGTAGAACCATCAACGTTCCATCATATAGATGAAAAGCTTCCTCAGATAAAAGAATCTAAATTTTCCTGCTTGGATCGGGCGAGGGGCAAGAGGTTGGAATACAGCAACCTTAACCAATCATCCATGTAATTTCCCCATGTCTTCAGTTAACTGTGCCCTAACTGCATGTTTAATGATTTGATTCAAAAGTGAAAGATTCTGCAACAGAACACTAGAAGGAACTTACCCTTAGAGCCTGATTAAAGTTGAGGCACAGAGAAGTCATGGTACAGGAAAATATCTAATAGCAAGCTGGAACACCGCCTTGACCTAACTTGAACGGGTAATTTTCTGTATCAAAATCTAAAGGAAAAATGTGTAACAAAATAATTTACGAATATCATATATGTTCAAGTAGGTTTTATATGTCTTTTCTACCCTTCGAACACCTCTAAAATTTGTTTTGCAATAATGCTTTTAAAATTGTGAGGTTTTAGAGCAATCATGTAGAAGTTACCACTTTAAGTTTTCATCTGATTGTTGATCCTGACTACCCTGTGCCACTTGTACAGCGCCAGCACCATTTAAGGCTTGTAATTGATTAAACTCTAATTACTTGCAATCGAAAATGACTTCAATAACTTCATTTCATTTGATGTAGGGGTGATGCATGTTATAAATAGCATTAACTAGTTAATTTACTTTATTTTTCTTAAGTTAAAAATAGCATTAATTAAATAGTTAATTTCTTTCATTTTTCTAAACCGTTTGAACCATGAACATTTGGCAATATTAAGACAGCATTCCCAACCACACTCATATGCCTTAAGCATTCCCAACATGAAATACATTGCATTCATATATATCTTATTTCAAAATAAACACTTATGTCACCCTTGCCCAAACCTCCCTAACCCCTATTTAAATATTCTAGTGGGAACAATGATTGTAATATTATTAAGTCAGAAAAGTAATATAACTACAAAGTCACCTTATTTATAGCCAGAGAGAGATATTCACTTGATGGTGGAGCCTGGAATTTCTCCATACACAATAGTGATGATACCTCATTTGGCAGCAGACGATGAATGGCCGAGACAGATGTAGCTATCCCAAATATGAAAACTAATGGCACTTCATTGATGTAATTACTGAAATATGATACTAAGCACACTGAAAAGTTTATAAAGATAATACATTTGGTACACAAAGATAGAATACTGAATATGATACACAACAGAAGTATATGTACACTAAAATGTGATACACAGAGTAAAATGACATATCATATAGAATGTAAATATACTGATTGGACCAAATCTCATATGAAGAAAGTAGTTGTTTTCACAATCAAGAAACTTTAAACTCATTCTTAGAACTGGTTTATTTACAGAACAGATTCAAAAGTGTCTCTTAAAGCTTATATCTTCCTACATAATCAAACTAAAATAAATTCTGTATACTGATACTGGTATACAATGAGAGTACATACCAGATACACAAAGAATGTGTACTGAAATATGGTATACAAAGAGAATACACTGAATGCTTTTACTAAGAATGATCAAATTTAATAGCCTCAGCTAAGCCATGTTTCTTGTTCAAATCTGATCTAAATAGAAAAGTTATGTAAAAATCACCTGGCAATTTTTATGAAGTCCCTGAATAACTCTCGGTACAAAGTTTTCAAAGTCTTCCATCACAAACAACAACTGGAGGGTACGTTGCCATGGCAACAGGTGTTCCGTCTGTAGATTTGCGCTTCTTTGGTGATGACAAACTTTTGGCTTTCTGAAAAAGCAAGACATTGCAGTTGAAACATTTGACAAAACAAACCATCAAGTAAGTACACTGGCAGCCCATTATAACATGGCTCGTTATAATGCTAACCTAAATATTACACACAAAGCTCGAGAAACCTCTAAAATACCAGACGCATTCCAAAAGCAATACATTCTCCTCAATAAGCTTTTCAAAAGAACCAGTATAAGAGACAAATATCTCTTTTTAACCCTACTTGTCTTCAGATTAATAAATATATTCCAACTTACTACAAAATAACAAAAACAGTTTCAATTTATAACAATCATTTTGTAACAAGAACAAAAACATTGTTAACTTCACTTAACAAAAACACAAAAAATTCTTGACATTTACTCCATATTGCGAGCATTTTTAAATATTCAAGAAGTAAGTTAAATGTTTTAGATAAACAAAAAATATGAGAAGACAGACATCTGACTTACCATTACTTTATTTCTGTACCATTTTGACAATGTGGCAAGGGTCAAAGGTAAAGATTTTGAGTTCAGTTCCGCATCTTCATTATCAACCACATCATCATCCTAAAAAGAAAATGCCAAGAAGTCAATGTTACTTTAAAGTGAATTGGTCTACAGTGGAAGGTCTGTTATACAACAAATAATTTTGTTGATAGTATTTAGTATCAGAAATAACAACAAACCATGAAAGACATAGTACATTAATGATGCTGTTAAGTATGATAGCAGATAATAAAATGTTCTAGATAAAAATGTTATTATTCATCATATAAATGTTCACATTAAATCACTTAGTAATACTTTTTCAGAATATTCAAGTGAAACATATATATTTGGAAAGCTTTTGGACAATATGCCTATTGTAGACCAATCCACTTTAAGTAATCCATATAATTAGGCTCAGAATCAGAGCTGTGATTCTGCTTTCTTCTTAAAGGGACCCCACTGAGGATTTTTGACATGACAGGACTAGAAATATTTTGATGTAAGCCTGGACCAATAGCATGTGTGCAAATTTTCAGATCATTGCCCCACATAATTTTTTTCAGAATGATCTTTTTCATTGTCCAAAGTGACCCAGAAATGAATAGCCTTTCCTTATTATCCTTTGCAGATTTTTTTTCCATTTTCAGTGCTTCACTTCATCTATGCAAGAATGAATTTTTTTATGTTTTAGGCTTGTTCAACTCATTGGCTTAGGTAACCAAAATACAAAAATTATTCTATTGGGCATTGTATTGTTTTGGCTAGAAGACTAATGGTGATCTTTGTGGGAAGGGAAACACTTTGTTATCATAGGCCCTACACCATTATGTGAACAATATCAAAACAACACATTTGAATCATACTATGTACTGTTTATCCAGTAGTTGACTCAGAGTCCTACTAAGAATACTTTTCACATTCTGGCAGTCTTTGGACTTGAGGATAGCAACTTGTGGTGTAACTCTCTCACGCAACATAACAATCAGGTTGTTGAACATCGTACTGTGATCAGGCGTGTTCACACCTGCAAAATGGGAGATAAAAGTGAAAACACTGAAAAATTAAAACATTTTGCCCTCAACCCTTAAACACTAGCATATTTATTTTATTTATATACTTTATTCTTACTTAATTATATACCTGAAAGGTCATTTTCAATTGGAAAAAAAATACATACTATATGTAATGATTTTTAAGTATTTAACACTTTCTATTGCTTTTTATGACACCACAAGCATATACTGATGTTATTATTGTTATATTTATATGCCTTTCCTTAAAGAATAATAATTTTGTTCAGATTCTATTTCAGCATTTTACAACAAGAAAAAAATTCTTTTGTTTGGCTCTGCTTTTTTTTTTTTTTTTTTTTTTTTGCACAATAAAACAAATGCAAAACAAGCAATACAAGTAATAGCAACACATGGGGAGGCAACTTTTTGCTAACCCCCGAGACAAAAGCAGTAGCACATAAATAATGGGAGACTACTCTTACAACCTGTAACAAGGCAGCTGCAGGTAATTTCATCAATTGCATTATTGAAACATTTATCTTCTAGCGAGAATTTTTCATGACATGTCTGGGTGAAGTTCAGCAATTCTTCAAATATATTACAGTTGAAATCAGCTTTGCAGAATCTGTAAACAAATTTATACAAGATTATGGAAACAACCTTATTCTACCATCTACCATCTACAAACTTTTTTTAAAAACATCCACAAGAATTATAGCTTTATACCTTTAATAGTTTTACAAATTAGGCAAGTAAGGCTTGTAAATAATTGTAAATTTAGAATTTTTAATTAGCTCAAGAGAAAAATCTACTAGTTTTTGGCTGTTGGGCTATTACTAATTTCAGTGTTCTTACAAAATGAAAAAAATAGCTTCATCCCTTCAGAGATAGTGCCTTTCTGACTATTTACCTGATTATCACCATAAACTAAGGTTTCAGGGCATGAACAGGCAACATATTGAATAAGTACCTGAATTTTGCATATCTATCTCCTTCCCACATTTGAAACAAAATGTTGTTATGACACAGCCGTGACCGTTGGTCTTGTCAGTTGGCAAATAGTCATCTGAAATATTTAAATCTCACAAGATGGGTATAAATCAACTTATTATACTGGTACTAAACTTTTTACAATTTAACCCTTAAACAAAAAGTGATTACCCCTTGCCACCAGCATAGAGCCAGGCCAGCCTGTACACCTGTGCAGTCTGATATAGCTCTATACTGTTGGTAGATCAAATTTTTTGAATTTTGATTTTAGAAAATCCCTTCAATCTTCAAATGGACTGTTCTAAATTCAAAGCAGGGCCAAATCCAATATTCCTAATTCATTATTCAGCAGGTTTAATACACAAATTAACACCGCATCATGACCAAAACTGATAAGCCTTCCCTAGTACAATTCCTAATCATTTCATCCTTCCAAATAATCAAGCTGAAAAAACTGTGTGAAGCAAACGTAGCAATTCCTTTAAAAAAAAAAATGTTAATTTTATCAAGGGTTTATTGTTGAGACTTGAGTAGCTTTAATGCACATTGTTCAAGGCATATGAATAGTTGTTAGACTTAAATAATTAAACTTTTGACAACAAAGTACCCTCAACAAAGTACCCTATCACTTCAATAGACTGACCTTCAGCTTCAACATGCATTTTATCTTTTACAAATACATGTATTGAAGTATTACACAGCCAATGAATGTCGGATAATTTAAATTGGCGTTCATTTATATAAAACAGGAACAAGTAGATTCCACAGGACGTGGCTTTAATATCTAAGGGCATACCTATATTTGCATTTTTCTTCTTTCCTTTGAAAACAAAACAACCCTGAAACAGAGAAAATAAATATTTATTACCCGAATACAGTACCAAAAAAAGCAAAGTCTCAGTACCTGTAATTTCTTCTTCATTTGTTTTTCCTTTTTTATTTCTAAGACTTATCATGACTCACCCTTCAAAGCTTTGCCTACTTTTCATATTATTTTTTAGGCCGAGCTAACCATTGCAGGTCATTAACTTAAATTTTATTTTTTTTGTATTATTTATATGAAATGATATTTTAATTTGTTAAAAACTGTTATTTTATATATATGTATATCCTTTTTATGTAACTGTGATCTATGTTGTTGCAAAAAAAAAATGTTTCCTTAACTTATAAATTATTACTTGACTTTATCCAGCGTAGGGCCGCAAAATCAGAAAAAATCTCTTATAACCCCATCAAGGTCTGACACCCAATAATTATTTTCCGGTATGACAGTATGTTTAATTTTTTCTCATAACTTTATCAGTTTCTGTTTTTTTTAAACGAATTCAAAGTTGGTCAACTTGGTGAATATTACCACACAGTATCTGGTACTCAAAAAAATGATATTGTGGTGCTCACGGACCTTGGTTCGAAGATAGGCTGAGTACGTGAGTATATGCTTCATAACCCTCGATTGGCTGTAACCCCTGACGGCAAAGGGCCCAATTGGGAATCTGGGTGATTCCTCCAGAAGCAGCCATTGGTGCTGCAGGCAACATTGACTAGGTGAAACTAATCCGTTCATTAGACAGGCATATTAGTGCATCCGGACCTGGTATACAGACATCTAGATAGGTAAGTCATTTACTTATCTTGTGGTAGGTTCTACAATGGTGGCAGCGGTAATTTGAGTACCAGTTTTGCCAGTAAAAAATCGCTACCTGCAAAACAGCTGATTTTAGGTGAGGCATTTTTGTAAACCTAAAATAATCGAACCTTGTGTCTGTTAACAGGTGTAATTGGTCTTAAGACAATTGCATTTATTTCATAAGGCACTTTTACGTGTAATTTTTGGATAATTGAGATAATTATTCGAATTTGGCGGATTTTTTCCGTGGAGACACCAAAGGAAATAGCCAACCGGTGTTCAGTGTGAAATCACCAAGTCAGTTTTGTGCTTTTGTTCTGCCATCGTATTTTATTAGATTTAACATTAATTTAATAGAGTAATTTGTTTATTTTTTGATAAATAAGTTTTGTTGTTGTTTTCTTGTAATTGGTACACAAGTAATTGAACCATGTCACTGCAAGATGACTCAATATCCATGGCGGACATAGCATCAATTAAGGATGAGTCTGCTGCAGGGTCTCAAGGACCTGTAGCGGTCAAATTCGGTGATATTGACAGGCTGATGCTGATTCCTGGAATCAGTAAAAAGTTAGCTATAGCCCTGATATCAGTGAGGGAAAATAGTGGCAATATCACGCCCGAGATTTTGTCTGTCATTTGTCAGAAAACTTTTTCTTCAGATGAGTTAGCGCTTATTGACTTTACGTCAAATAAGTCTTGGACTTTTGCAGAGGAAGTGGGGTTAACAGAAGCCAGTAAAGGGCTTTCCCAAAAGAGAAGAGAGGATGTAGCTTCTCGACTTATGACACAAGGTCTAGAAAAGGATAGTCAAGGTCGGGAACCTACATCAGGTGAGGGTACGTCATATGGGGATCTATACACTAGTATGAGACCACCCCCTAGGAAGGTTGAATATGATTTCTCTCTTGAGAGGGAACAAAATCTTAGGCGCAGGCTAGAGGACCATTATACCCCAAGGGGTGGTCATGGTGAGGCCGAAATTGGTAATCGATCAAACGTGGGGTGGTATGAGGCTGAACATAAAAGGTGTCAGCCCAGCTTGTTAATTGATACGTTAAAATCATTACCAAGGCACCTGACGTTTCATGGGGTAGGCTCCTGGAAAGCTTTCATTTTGAAGTTTAACAGGTTTGCCGAGGCCTCTAATTGGTCAAGAGGAGAAAAGCTTAGATGGTCTTTTTGCTGGTGTTTGACAGGAAAGGCCATGGAGTACTTTGTCATTTTGAATGACACAGAAGAGGTATAGACTCATATAGGAGTCTATATGCTTAATGCTGGAAGCGCGGTATGGGCAACCATGATTTTACCTGCTGCGTTTCAAGCACAATTCCAGCAGGCTTGTCAAAACCCCGATGAGTCTTTGGAAGATTTTTGGAGAACGACTGTTGATTCTGGCGGTAAAAGCATTCAAGGCTTGCCAAGTCTCATTTATTGAAGAGCAAGTTATTAGTCGTTTCTGCCAAGGGCTGCTTGACAAAGATGCAGGGCATCATGTTTGTATGCAGTCCCCGTCTAGTGTTCAAGGGGCAATTCAAATTGTAAGAAAGTACCAAACAGGTGTACAAGGCCATGCATGGTAAGGCAAGAAAGGATACTAGGCGGCGCGATGATGAAAATCGCGATGTTTTTGCCGTTGAAGCTACATCGGTTAGCTCATCTTCCACCCTGGATAACCTTACTGTAATGAGGGTGATCCAACAGTTGGAACAGAAGTTTGATAAGGTTATTGGTTTAGGAAACCATAAGAAAGGGCCTTATGTGTGTTTCAATTGTGGGAAGGAGGGACATTTTAGAAGAAATTGTCCTGATCTAGGGTCTGGGAAATAGACTGTTTGTGGTAAGGAATGACCATTCTATTTTTGAGGTGGCTTATGGGGTTCCGGGAGCCACAATGGCAATTGGGGAGGTGGTTGAAGGAGCTGTCTCGGTATATTAATGTGTTGCAACACTGTCCAGGTTGTGAGCATGGGAAAGGGGTGCAGTTGGCCACAAGTCCGGACGACGTGGGTCATTGTATCGAGTACCATGTGGGAACACATCTGGATAAATTGCGTTGTGGTAGGTGTATATATTAATAACAGAGCCCAGAATAATTGGGGGTCCTTCTTGAGGAGGTAGATGATACTGTGCATCTAGTCAAGGAATACAGACCAGAAATTGACATTAAATAATATTCTGGGGGGACTAGGCGAAGCACAACTGTCTACTGGTCTGAAGGTTTAACGCCATCTGACGCCAATGATGTGAATGGCAAGCCAGGCCTTGCAACAAAAGTCTCTGATGGAGAGAATTTACCAAAGAGTGTAACAGTCACCAAGGGGTAAATTTGATAGCTTGATATGTCATCACTGGGCTAGGCACCAATTGTAAGGTTGAGGCAAGTTAGTGCCTGGATCTGATGACCCTGAGCACTAGGGTGTTCTGTAAGTATTGCTAAAGGAGGCTATTTCTCGTGATCATAGCCTGCCATCTTCAGGTCATCAGGTTGTAACATGTATTAGGGAACAAGTTAAAGAGGAGTATACCTAGTATGGTTTTGGCCATGATGTGAAACTGCTTGTTTCATAGTGTAAGGCCGGTAAGTCGTCTGGCAGAAGTGCCATTTGACAAATGATTACCAGGCAGAATCCCCCATGGAACGGGTACATGGGATTGAACTTGTTATGGTGGATCAATTCACTAGGTGAGTTGGATGTATACCTCTTGCGATCAGTCAGTGGTGGCTGGAGAAGTTCCAGAACATGTGTGTGGAGTTCACTGCTGTGAGCTGCCGGTCAAACGACCATTTGGAGACGGTCATTGAGGTGAGTATTCCAGACTCCTGGAGACCAATGCTCCATGTTTTAGTCAACCGAAAGGTAGTAGTTCTACTCCAGATATGATCGGTGGGTCAAGTTGCGCGTTTTCCAACTGACCGGTTATCGCACAGAGGCTGTGCATTGAGGGGAGGCTGTTGCTCTCAGTGGACAGGTCTGATTAAGCCGTAGGTGCTTACTTGGGATCAAATGGTTAGAGGCCTCGAAACATCTTAGATTTTAAATGTTTCATTGATATAGGACCTGTGATCTGCAAATTGTGGGTTATTGGTAGAATATGGCACCTTAAATCACAAGGGAGGGGTATCGTAACTTATAGTGCTAATTGTAAAAAAGCACGTAGTTGCAATACCAGTACTGGTTAGAACCAGGAAAGTCATCCCAGAAATAAGAGCCTGTTAGGTTAGGTCGTCAGGGTGGACCAACACCTTCAAATAGGATGGGAAGGAGTGTGGTGCTCACGGACCTTGGTTCGAGATAGGCTGAGTACGTGAGTATATGCTTCATAACCTTGATTGGCTGTAACCCCTGACGGCAAAGGGCCAATTGGGATTCTGGGTGATTCCTCCAGAAGCAGCCATTGGTGCTGCAAGCAACATTGACTAGGTGAAACTAATCCGTTCATTAGACAGGCATATTAGTGCACCTTCCAGACCTAAAATGTA